>NW_025977008.1:0-7156 GCF_021869965.1 Rhincodon typus | reverse complement strand
CACACACACACACACACACACACACACACACACACACACACACACACTCTCTGACTCTCGCCGAAAACCACACTCAGTTTCATGGGCACTCATGTTCTCCGTTCCACACACACGCATGCACACACTTTGCACACTCTGTCATACACTCAGTCCTACACACACACAATCTCTCTCTCACACACACAGATGTACACCCACGCTCAAACTCACACAGGCACTCAAATACTCTCTCGGGGCTCCAGCTCCCACACATACAGACTTGCACGGAAATCATCGCAGAGATACATGCATACAATCTCACAAATACAAGCACACACTCACACACATGTGCACAAACATTCACGCACTCTCTGTCCCAGGAGCACACTCGCTCTGGAGTCTGGCCCAAACAGCTCCATGCCATCCAAAATGTCCCTCCATGCCAACCCCATTACCCTGCACTTGGCCTACATTGTTATAAACCCATCCTCTCCATGAATTCATCTCTGACAAAGGCCTGATTCAATGGCCATTACAGAGACATGGTTGCAGGCTGGATATGACTGGGAGCTCAACATGTTCAAACTATCAGATCCAATTATTCAGAAACTCTCACCAAGTGTTCTAAGCACGTTCTAAGTCATTGGAAATGTCAATTTTCCAGAAACGCACGGCATCTGTGTGGGAATTTTAAGACAGACGTGCAACTGAACGTTTGAAAGCAGTGAGTGAATTTTGTCTGCAAATTCACGCGAGGGAGTGCTGCACTGTCGGAGGGTCAGTGCTGAGAGAGCGGGCACTGTTGGAGGGTCAGTGCTGAGGGAGCGGGCACTGTCGGAGGATCAGTACTGAGGGAGCGGGCACTGTCGGAGGGTCAGTGCTGAGGGAGCGGGCACTGTCGGAGGGTCAGTGCTGAGGGAGCGGGCACTGTCGGAGCGTCAGTACTGAGGGAGCAGGCACTGTTGGAGGGTCAGTGCTGAGGGAGCGGGCGCTGTCGGAGGGTCAGCGCCGAGAGAGCAGGCACTGTTGGAGGGTCAGTGCTGAGGGAGCGGGTGCTGCCGGAGGGTCAGCGCCGAGAGAGCGGGCACTGTTGGAGGGTCAGTACTGAGGGAGCAGGTGATTGGAAATTAGAGATAGTAAGGGGAGAAATGTTATGGTCGCATAGTCTATAGGCCACCAAATAATTTTCTTTTCCTTTATTCATTCACAGGATAAGGGTGTCACTGCAAGGCAGCATTTATTGCCCATCCCTAATTGTCCAGAGTCAACCACATTGCTGTGGGTCTGGAGTCACGTGTAGGCCAGACCAGGTAAGGATGGCAGTTTCCTTCCCTAAAGGACATTAGTGAACAGGACAGGTTTTTCCTGACAATAGACTCACAGTCGTCATTAGATTTTTAACTCCAGATATTTTACTGAATTTAAATTCCACCATCTGCCATGGTGGGGGTTCGAACCCTGGACCCCCAGAACGTTATCTGAGTCTCTGGATTAAGTCCAGCGATAATACCACTCGGCCATTCTCCAACCCTCACATCACTGTGGGGCAGACGATATACAAAGAAATAACTGATGCATGTCGTAATGGCATGGCAATGAGCATGGGAGGGGGAGTTTAATTTATATGTTAATTCGTCAAACGAATTCGATCAGCACAGCTTTGAAGAGATGTTCATAGAATGTATCCGTGAAAGTTTTCTAAGAGCCGTACATCATGGAAAGCACGATGGAGCAAGTTATCTTAGACCCGGTCCCGAGCCAAGACGTCAGCCTTCCTGCTCCTCTGATGCTGCTTGGCCTGCTGTGTTCATCCAGCTCCTTACCTTGTTGTCCCAGATTCTCCAGCACCGGCAGTTCCTGCTACCTCTTAGATCTGGTGCCGTGGAATGAGACAGGAGTAATAATTAACGATCTCGTCGTCAGGGATGCTCTTGGAAGGAACAATCTCTGTACAGTTGAATTTGAGGTACAGATGCGGGGGGAGAAGATAAAATCCAATACCAGGTTCCTGTGCTCAAAGAGAGGAGACCACAAAGGGATGAGGAGAGAGTTGGCTAAGGTAGATCTGGAGCAAAAGACTTTACGATGGGACAATTGAGGAACAGTGGAAGACTTTCAAAGCGATTTTTCACAGCACACAGCAAAAACTATGTACCGGTGAGAAGGAAGGTATGTAGGGACATGGATAATTAGCCTTGGATGACTAAGGAAATGAAGGAGGCTTTCAAAATGAAATCATTCAAAGTGGCAATGACGCGTGGGAAACTAGAGGCCTGGGTAATCTCTAACGGTCGACAGAAAGCCACGAAAACACCTCCAAAAGTAAGGTGAGGCAGTTTGCGAGAGCAAACTAGCTCGGAGCATAGAAACAGACAGCGAAAGCTTCTATAAATAGGTGAATGGAACAACGCTGGCTCAGGTAAACAATTGGTCCATGAGAGGGCGAGGAGGGGGATTTCATGGAGGGAAATGAGGAAATCTCCGAGGCGTCGACGGGCATTTCCTGTCCATCTGCACGCAAGTAACATGCCTATAATTGACGACGCAAATACAGTGGTGGGTGAGGACCTAGAAACGGATTCTCTTTAACGATGTAGAGTTGGGTAAGCGAATGGGGCTAAAGATAGAACAGTCTCCTGGCCCAGATGGAATGCATCCCAGGGTATTAAACAAAAAATAAAATAACACAGTAGGGCCTGTGGTAATTTACCAAAATTCGCTGAATTCTAGGATGGCTCCAGCAGATCGGGAAACAGCCAATGTAGAAACCACTGTTTCAGAAAGGTAGCAGAGAGAAACAGGTAACTAAAAACCAAAATAACTGCGGATGCTGTAAATCAGGAACAAAAACAAAGTTGCTGGAAAAGCTCAGCAGGTCTGGCAGCATCTGTGGAGGAGAAAACAGAGTTAACGTTTCGGGTCCGGTGACCCTTCCTCAGGACCGATGGTGGCTGGGAAAACGTCAGTTTATATGCAGAAAATAGGGAGGTGGGTGGGGTAGGGAGTAAACGATAGGATAGAGCCCAAAGAGAGAGAAAGACAGTTGGACAGACAGAGGAGTTGCTAACGATAAGGCTGGAAGGGTGAGTAGTTGTTAATGGGGACTGTTAGTGACTAACAACAGGCTATGTGGTAACAAGGCCTTGTGTGTGGGGTGTGGGGCTGGGACATGGGAGAGTTTAGGCCCTAAAATTATTGAACACGATATTGAGTCCCCAGGGTCGCCAAGCAGAAAATAAGGTGTTGTTCTTCCAGCTTGCGTTGGGCTTCACTGTAACACTGCAGCAAGCTGGAGACAGAGATGTTGGCCAGAGAGCAGGGTGGGGCGTTGAAGTGGCAGGCAACAGGTAGTTCAGGGTCTTTTTTTTTGCGAGCAGAATGTAGATGTTCTATGAAGCGGTCTCCGAGTCTACACTTCGCTTCCCCCAGTGTAGAGGAGACCACATTGTGAGCAGCGAATGCAGTAGACTTGATTCTAGAAAGTGCAGGTGAAGTGTTGCTTCACCTGGAAGGTGTGTTTGGGCCTTCGGATGGTGGGGAGGGAGGAGGTAAATGCGCAGGTGTTGCACCTTCGCCGGTTACAGGGGAAGGTGCCGTAGGGCTGTGGGGAGGTGTTGGGGATGAAGGAAGTGTGGACCAGAATGTCCCGGAGGGAACAGCTCCTATGGAAGTCGGACAAGGGAGGGGAGGGGAATATGTGTTGGGCGGTGGCATTGATTAATATGTGTGCGTCAATCTCCAAATTCCTTAC
This sequence comes from Rhincodon typus, assembly GCF_021869965.1. Classification (NCBI taxonomy): domain Eukaryota; kingdom Metazoa; phylum Chordata; class Chondrichthyes; order Orectolobiformes; family Rhincodontidae; genus Rhincodon; species Rhincodon typus. The sequence goes on along the minus strand of NW_025977008.1, from coordinate 3,426 downwards.
AAGTCACTGCCCTGAGAGAACTCAAAAGTTTTTATCAGTGTGAAGGAGATGTGACATTTTAGGTCAGACAGTGCATGTTAGGTGTGAGGCCTTGTTTAGAATCAGTTTGTGTTTTAGTTTGGAGTCAGACTAGCTTTATTTCTAAAGTAGGAATTTATAAAACGCCACATTGACTGACGATCTACAAACTGAGTGCTTTTTGAACAAAATGGAATGTATCTGCAAATACAAATTCATCCCATAAATTCAAGTGTGTGTGTGTTTGTGTGTGAGTGTTTGTGTGTGTGTGTAAGAGTGAGTGTGTGTGTGTCTGTGGAGAGTGTGTGTGTGTGTGTGTCTGTGGTGAGAGTGTGTGTGTGAGCCTCTGCGTGTGTGTCTGTATGTGTGTGGCTGTGTGTGTGTGTGTGTGAGAGAGAGACAGAGTGTGTGTGTATGAGTGAGAGAGGGAGAATGTGTGTGTGTGAATGTGTGTGAGTGTGTGTGTGGTGAGAGAGAATGTGTGTGTGATTGTGTGTGTGTGTTTGTGTGAGTGTGTGTGTGTGTTTGAGAGAGATAGTGTGTGTGAGAGAGAGTGTGTGAGAGAGAGAGTGTGTGTGTTTGAGAGAGAGAGTGTGTGTGAGAGAGAGTGTGTGTACGAGAGAGTGTGTGAGAGAGAGAGAGTGTGTGTGAGAGAGAGGGTGTGTGAGAGAGAGTGTGTGAGAGAGAGAGTGTGTGTGAGAGAGAGTGTGTGTGAGAGAGAGAGTGTGAGAGAGAGAGTGTGTGTGTGTGAGAGAGTGTGTGTAAGAGAGAGTGTGTGAGAGAGAGTGTGTGTGTGAGAGAGAGTGTGTGAGACAGAGTGTGTGTGAGAGTGTGTGCGTGAGAGAGAGTGTGTGCGTGAGAGAGAGAGTGTGTGTGTGAGAGAGAGTGTGTGTGAGAGAGTGTGTGTGAGAGAGAGTGTGTGTGAGAGAGAGAGAGTGTGTGTGTGAGAGAGAGTGTATGAGAGAGCGTGTGTGTGAGAGAGAGTGTGTGTGTAAGAAAGTTTGTGTGTGAGAGAGTGTGTGAGAGAGCGTGTGTGTGTGAGAGAGAGTGTGTGTGAGAGAGAGTGTGCGTGTGAGAATGTGTGTGAGAGAGTGACTGTGAGAGAGAGTGTGTGAGAGAGAGTGTGTGTCTGTGGTGACAGAGTGTGAGAGAGTGTGAATAAGAGATGGGCCATTGAGAAGTCAGGGAAAAATACATGAGCCAGGGAGAGAAAGTTTTACTTATTCAGGTTAGCCAGGGGCACAGTGAGGGGAGTGAAAAGACAACAAGGTGCAGGGCTGGAGGAACACAGCAGGCCAGGCAGCATCAGAGGAGCAGAGAGGCCTTCTGGTTTAAAGTGAAAGTAGGAACTGCCGATGCTGGAGTCTGAGATAACACAGTGAGGAGCTGGAGGAACACAGCAGGCCAGGCAGCATCAGAGGAGCAGGAAAGCTGACGTCGCAGAAATTTCACATTTATCTGGTTTAAAGTGCCTTTATTTCAACGCACGAGGCCTGACTGGATAGGCAGATGAGCTCAGGGCGTGGACTGCCTCTGGGGACTGGGACATTGTAGCCGTACACATTACCAGAGAGGTGGTATTTGCAGCCTTAAAGTGCATTAAGGTGGATAAATCCCCTGGTCCTGATCAAGTCCATGCTCGGACGTTGCGGGAGGCTAGGGAAGAAACTGCAGAGATTTTTCACTTCATATTTAGCCACTGGTGAAGTTCCAGAAGCCTGGAGTTTGGCGAACGTTGTTCCACTGTTTAAGAAAGGTAGCAAAGACAAGCCTGGGAACTACAGGCCAGTGAGCCTGACATCAGTGGTAGGCAAAGTTATTGGACAGGAGACTGAGGGACAGGATCAACCAACATTTGGATAGTCAAGGTCTGATTAGGAGTGGTCAGCATGGATTTGTGTGCGGGAAGTCATGTCTGACAAATCCCTTAGAGTTTTTCAAAGAGGTAACCAAGAGGATGGGGGAGGGTAGGGCGGTGGATGTTGTCTATGTGGACTTTAGTAAGGCCTTTGACAAGATCCCACACAGCATGATAGTCATGAAGGTTAGGTCGCATGGGATCCAGGGAGGGTTATCTCATTGGATTCCAGACTCGCTCGATGGTAAGATGCAGGGTTGAAGGTTGTTTCTCGGACTGTGACTAGCAGTGTGCCACAGGGGTCGGTACTGGGACCTTTGTTATTGACATAAATGATCTGGATGTGAATGTACAAGGCACGGTTAGCGGATGATAAAAAATTAGGAGGTGTCATTGATAGCGAGGAAGGCTATCAAAAATTACAGTGGGATCTTGATCAGATGGGGAAGTGGGCTGAGGATTGGCAAATGCAATTCAATACAGATAAGTGTGAGGTGTTGCAGATTGGAAAGTCAAACCAAGGTAGGACTTCTACAGGAAATGGTAAGGCCCTGAGGAGTGTTGAGGAACAGAGGGACCTAGGAGTACAAGTACATAGTTTGTTGAAAGCAGCGTCGCAGGTGGACAGGGTGGTGAAGAAGGCATTTAGCATGCTGACCTTCATCGGTCGAGGCATTGAGTATAGGAGCTGGGACGTTATGTTACAGTTGTATAAATCGTTGGTGAGGCCGCACTTGGAGTATTGTGCACAGCTTGGGTCACCCTGTTACAGGAAAGACACAGTTAAACTGGAAAGTGTGCAAAGATTTACGAGGATGTTGCCAGGACTAGTAGGGCCTGAGTTATAGGGAGAGGTTGGCCAGGATAGGACTTTATTCCTTGGAACGTAGGAGAATGAGGGGTGACCTTATTGAAGTGTATAAAATCATGAGGGGCATAGACAGGACAAATGCTTATAGTCTTTTTCCCAAGGATGGAGAATTGAAAACTAGAGGTTTAAGGTGAGAGGGGATAGATTTAAGAAGGGCCTGAGGGGCAACCTCTTCACACAGAAAGTGGTGCATATATGGAATGCGTTGCCAGAGCAAGTGGTTGAGGCAGGTCAATATAGCAACATTTAAAAAACATTTGGATAGGTACATGGGTGGGAAGGGTTTAGAGGGATATGGGCCAAATGCAGGCAATTGGAGCTAGCTGAGTGGGTACCATGGAGCAGTAGGGCCGAAGGGCCTGATTCCATGCTGTATTACTCTATGACATGGGGAGGATCTTGGTGAGGAGCACATTGTCATCGATAATGTGCTGAAGGCTGTGAAGAACGTGGTGTAGTTTCTCTGTTCCCCCGGAAGTACTGGATGACAAAGGGTTCCCTATTGGACATATCCCGTGTCAGTCTTTTGAGGACATATGCTCTCTCTCACACACACACACACGCACACTCTCTCACACCCACTCTCTCTCACACACACTCTCTCACACCCACTCTCTCTCACACACACACTTTCTCACACCCACTCTCTCACACCCACACTCTCTCACACCCACTCTCT
>NW_025977007.1:0-7156 GCF_021869965.1 Rhincodon typus | reverse complement strand
AGAGAGTGGGTGTGAGAGAGTGTGGGTGTGAGAGAGTGGGTGTGAGAGAGTGTGTGTGTGAGAGAGAGTGGGTGTGAGAGAGTGTGTGTGAGAGAGAGTGGGTGTGAGAGAGTGTGCGTGTGTGTGTGTGTGAGAGAGAGCATATGTCCTCAAAAGACTGACACGGGATATGTCCAATAGGGAACCCTTTGTCATCCAGTACTTCCGGGGGAACAGAGAAACTACACCACGTTCTTCACAGCCTTCAGCACATTATCGATGACAATGTGCTCCTCACCAAGATCCTCCCCATGTCATAGAGTAATACAGCATGGAATCAGGCCCTTCGGCCCTACTGCTCCATGGTACCCACTCAGCTAGCTCCAATTGCCTGCATTTGGCCCATATCCCTCTAAACCCTTCCCACCCATGTACCTATCCAAATGTTTTTTAAATGTTGCTATATTGACCTGCCTCAACCACTTGCTCTGGCAACGCATTCCATATATGCACCACTTTCTGTGTGAAGAGGTTGCCCCTCAGGCCCTTCTTAAATCTATCCCCTCTCACCTTAAACCTCTAGTTTTCAATTCTCCATCCTTGGGAAAAAGACTATAAGCATTTGTCCTGTCTATGCCCCTCATGATTTTATACACTTCAATAAGGTCACCCCTCATTCTCCTACGTTCCAAGGAATAAAGTCCTATCCTGGCCAACCTCTCCCTATAACTCAGGCCCTACTAGTCCTGGCAACATCCTCGTAAATCTTTGCACACTTTCCAGTTTAACTGTGTCTTTCCTGTAACAGGGTGACCCAAGCTGTGCACAATACTCCAAGTGCGGCCTCACCAACGATTTATACAACTGTAACATAACGTCCCAGCTCCTATACTCAATGCCTCGACCGATGAAGGTCAGCATGCTAAATGCCTTCTTCACCACCCTGTCCACCTGCGACGCTGCTTTCAACAAACTATGTACTTGTACTCCTAGGTCCCTCTGTTCCTCAACACTCCTCAGGGCCTTACCATTTCCTGTAGAAGTCCTACCTTGGTTTGACTTTCCAATCTGCAACACCTCACACTTATCTGTATTGAATTGCATTTGCCAATCCTCAGCCCACTTCCCCATCTGATCAAGATCCCACTGTAATTTTTGATAGCCTTCCTCGCTATCAATGACACCTCCTAATTTTTTATCATCCGCTAACCGTGCCTTGTACATTCACATCCAGATCATTTATGTCAATAACAAAGGTCCCAGTACCGACCCCTGTGGCACACTGCTAGTCACAGTCCGAGAAACAACCTTCAACCCTGCATCTTACCATCGAGCGAGTCTGGAATCCAATGAGATAACCCTCCCTGGATCCCATGCGACCTAACCTTCATGACTATCATGCTGTGTGGGATCTTGTCAAAGGCCTTACTAAAGTCCACATAGACAACATCCACCGCCCTACCCTCCCCCATCCTCTTGGTTACCTCTTTGAAAAACTCTAAGGGATTTGTCAGACATGACTTCCCGCACACAAATCCATGCTGACCACTCCTAATCAGACCTTGACTATCCAAATGTTGGTTGATCCTGTCCCTCAGTCTCCTGTCCAATAACTTTGCCTACCACTGATGTCAGGCTCACTGGCCTGTAGTTCCCAGGCTTGTCTTTGCTACCTTTCTTAAACAGTGGAACAACGTTCGCCAAACTCCAGGCTTCTGGAACTTCACCAGTGGCTAAATATGAAGTGAAAAATCTCTGCAGTTTCTTCCCTAGCCTCCCGCAACGTCCGAGCATGGACTTGATCAGGACCAGGGGATTTATCCACCTTAATGCACTTTAAGGCTGCAAATACCACCTCTCTGGTAATGTGTACGGCTACAATGTCCCAGTCCCCAGAGGCAGTCCACGCCCTGAGCTCATCTGCCTATCCAGTCAGGCCTCGTGCGTTGAAATAAAGGCACTTTAAACCAGATAAATGTGAAATTTCTGCGACGTCAGCTTTCCTGCTCCTCTGATGCTGCCTGGCCTGCTGTGTTCCTCCAGCTCCTCACTGTGTTATCTCAGACTCCAGCATCGGCAGTTCCTACTTTCACTTTAAACCAGAAGGCCTCTCTGCTCCTCTGATGCTGCCTGGCCTGCTGTGTTCCTCCAGCCCTGCACCTTGTTGTCTTTTCACTCCCCTCACTGTGCCCCTGGCTAACCTGAATAAGTAAAACTTTCTCTCCCTGGCTCATGTATTTTTCCCTGACTTCTCAATGGCCCATCTCTTATTCACACTCTCTCACACTCTGTCACCACAGACACACACTCTCTCTCACACACTCTCTCTCACAGTCACTCTCTCACACACATTCTCACACGCACACTCTCTCTCACACACACTCTCTCTCACACACACACGCTCTCTCACACACTCTCTCACACACAAACTTTCTTACACACACACTCTCTCTCACACACACGCTCTCTCATACACTCTCTCTCACACACACACTCTCTCTCTCTCACACACACTCTCTCTCACACACACTCTCTCACACACACTCTCTCTCACACACACACTCTCTCTCTCACGCACACACTCTCTCTCACGCACACACTCTCACACACACTCTGTCTCACACACTCTCTCTCACACACACACTCTCTCTCACACACTCTCTCTTACACACACTCTCTCACACACACACACTCTCTCTCTCACACTCTCTCTCTCACACACACTCTCTCTCACACACACTCTCTCTCTCACACACTCTCTCTCACACACCCTCTCTCTCACACACACTCTCTCTCTCTCACACACTCTCTCGTACACACACTCTCTCTCACACACACTCTCTCTCTCAAACACACACACTCTCTCTCTCACACACTCTCTCTCACACACACTATCTCTCTCAAACACACACACACACTCACACAAACACACACACACAATCACACACACATTCTCTCTCACCACACACACACTCACACACATTCACACACACACATTCTCCCTCTCTCACTCATACACACACACTCTGTCTCTCTCTCACACACACACACACACAGCCACACACATACAGACACACACGCAGAGGCTCACACACACACTCTCACCACAGACACACACACACACACACTCTCCACAGACACACACACACTCACTCTTACACACACACACAAACACTCACACACAAACACACACACACTTGAATTTATGGGATGAATTTGTATTTGCAGATACATTCCATTTTGTTCAAAAAGCACTCAGTTTGTAGATCGTCAGTCAATGTGGCGTTTTATAAATTCCTACTTTAGAAATAAAGCTAGTCTGACTCCAAACTAAAACACAAACTGATTCTAAACAAGGCCTCACACCTAACATGCACTGTCTGACCTAAAATGTCACATCTCCTTCACACTGATAAAAACTTTTGAGTTCTCTCAGGGCAGTGACTTGTAAGGAATTTGGAGATTGACGCACACATATTAATCAATGCCACCGCCCAACACATATTCCCCTCCCCTCCCTTGTCCGACTTCCATAGGAGCTGTTCCCTCCGGGACATTCTGGTCCACACTTCCTTCATCCCCAACACCTCCCCACAGCCCTACGGCACCTTCCCCTGTAACCGGCGAAGGTGCAACACCTGCGCATTTACCTCCTCCCTCCCCACCATCCGAAGGCCCAAACACACCTTCCAGGTGAAGCAACACTTCACCTGCACTTTCTAGAATCAAGTCTACTGCATTCGCTGCTCACAATGTGGTCTCCTCTACACTGGGGGAAGCGAAGTGTAGACTCGGAGACCGCTTCATAGAACATCTACATTCTGCTCGCAAAAAAAAAGACCCTGAACTACCTGTTGCCTGCCACTTCAACGCCCCACCCTGCTCTCTGGCCAACATCTCTGTCTCCAGCTTGCTGCAGTGTTACAGTGAAGCCCAACGCAAGCTGGAAGAACAACACCTTATTTTCTGCTTGGCGACCCTGGGGACTCAATATCGTGTTCAATAATTTTAGGGCCTAAACTCTCCCATGTCCCAGCCCCACACCCCACACACAAGGCCTTGTTACCACATAGCCTGTTGTTAGTCACTAACAGTCCCCATTAACAACTACTCACCCTTCCAGCCTTATCGTTAGCAACTCCTCTGTCTGTCCAACTGTCTTTCTCTCTCTTTGGGCTCTATCCTATCGTTTACTCCCTACCCCACCCACCTCCCTATTTTCTGCATATAAACTGACGTTTTCCCAGCCACCATCGGTCCTGAGGAAGGGTCACCGGACCCGAAACGTTAACTCTGTTTTCTCCTCCACAGATGCTGCCAGACCTGCTGAGCTTTTCCAGCAACTTTGTTTTTGTTCCTGATTTACAGCATCCGCAGTTATTTTGGTTTTTAGTTACCTGTTTCTCTCTGCTACCTTTCTGAAACAGTGGTTTCTACATTGGCTGTTTCCCGATCTGCTGGAGCCATCCTAGAATTCAGCGAATTTTGGTAAATTACCACAGGCCCTACTGTGTTATTTTATTTTTTGTTTAATACCCTGGGATGCATTCCATCTGGGCCAGGAGACTGTTCTATCTTTAGCCCCATTCGCTTACCCAACTCTACATCGTTAAAGAGAATCCGTTTCTAGGTCCTCACCCACCACTGTATTTGCGTCGTCAATTATAGGCATGTTACTTGCGTGCAGATGGACAGGAAATGCCCGTCGACGCCTCGGAGATTTCCTCATTTCCCTCCATGAAATCCCCCTCCTCGCCCTCTCATGGACCAATTGTTTACCTGAGCCAGCGTTGTTCCATTCACCTATTTATAGAAGCTTTCGCTGTCTGTTTCTATGCTCCGAGCTAGTTTGCTCTCGCAAACTGCCTCACCTTACTTTTGGAGGTGTTTTCGTGGCTTTCTGTCGACCGTTAGAGATTACCCAGTCCTCTAGTTTCCCACGCGTCTTTGCCACTTTGAATGATTTCATTTTGAAAGCCTCCTTCATTTCCTTAGTCATCCAAGGCTAATTATCCATGTCCCTACATACCTTCCTTCTCACCGGTACATAGTTTTTGCTGTGTGCTGTGAAAAATCGCTTTGAAAGTCTTCCACTGTTCCTCAATTGTCCCATCGTAAAGTCTTTTGCTCCAGATCTACCTTAGCCAACTCTCTCCTCATCCCTTTGTGGTCTCCTCTCTTTGAGCACAGGAACCTGGTATTGGATTTTATCTTCTCCCCCCGCATCTGTACCTCAAATTCAACTGTACAGAGATTGTTCCTTCCAAGAGCATCCCTGACGACGAGATCGTTAATTATTACTCCTGTCTCATTCCACGGCACCAGATCTAAGAGGTAGCAGGAACTGCCGGTGCTGGAGAATCTGGGACAACAAGGTAAGGAGCTGGATGAACACAGCAGGCCAAGCAGCATCAGAGGAGCAGGAAGGCTGACGTCTTGGCTCGGGACCGGGTCTAAGATAACTTGCTCCATCGTGCTTTCCATGATGTACGGCTCTTAGAAAACTTTCACGGATACATTCTATGAACATCTCTTCAAAGCTGTGCTGATCGAATTCGTTTGACGAATTAACATATAAATTAAACTCCCCCTCCCATGCTCATTGCCATGCCATTACGACATGCATCAGTTATTTCTTTGTATATCGTCTGCCCCACAGTGATGTGAGGGTTGGAGAATGGCCGAGTGGTATTATCGCTGGACTTAATCCAGAGACTCAGATAACGTTCTGGGGGTCCAGGGTTCGAACCCCCACCATGGCAGATGGTGGAATTTAAATTCAGTAAAATATCTGGAGTTAAAAATCTAATGACGACTGTGAGTCTATTGTCAGGAAAAACCTGTCCTGTTCACTAATGTCCTTTAGGGAAGGAAACTGCCATCCTTACCTGGTCTGGCCTACACGTGACTCCAGACCCACAGCAATGTGGTTGACTCTGGACAATTAGGGATGGGCAATAAATGCTGCCTTGCAGTGACACCCTTATCCTGTGAATGAATAAAGGAAAAGAAAATTATTTGGTGGCCTATAGACTATGCGACCATAACATTTCTCCCCTTACTATCTCTAATTTCCAATCACCTGCTCCCTCAGTACTGACCCTCCAACAGTGCCCGCTCTCTCGGCGCTGACCCTCCGGCAGCACCCGCTCCCTCAGCACTGACCCTCCAACAGTGCCTGCTCTCTCGGCGCTGACCCTCCGACAGCGCCCGCTCCCTCAGCACTGACCCTCCAACAGTGCCTGCTCCCTCAGTACTGACGCTCCGACAGTGCCCGCTCCCTCAGCACTGACCCTCCGACAGTGCCCGCTCCCTCAGCACTGACCCTCCGACAGTGCCCGCTCCCTCAGTACTGATCCTCCGACAGTGCCCGCTCCCTCAGCACTGACCCTCCAACAGTGCCCGCTCTCTCAGCACTGACCCTCCGACAGTGCAGCACTCCCTCGCGTGAATTTGCAGACAAAATTCACTCACTGCTTTCAAACGTTCAGTTGCACGTCTGTCTTAAAATTCCCACACAGATGCCGTGTGTTTCTGGAAAATTGACATTTCCAATGACTTAGAACGTGCTTAGAACACTTGGTGAGAGTTTCTGAATAATTGGATCTGATAGTTTGAACATGTTGAGCTCCCAGTCATATCCAGCCTGCAACCATGTCTCTGTAATGGCCATTGAATCAGGCCTTTGTCAGAGATGAATTCATGGAGAGGATGGGTTTATAACAATGTAGGCCAAGTGCAGGGTAATGGGGTTGGCATGGAGGGACATTTTGGATGGCATGGAGCTGTTTGGGCCAGACTCCAGAGCGAGTGTGCTCCTGGGACAGAGAGTGCGTGAATGTTTGTGCACATGTGTGTGAGTGTGTGCTTGTATTTGTGAGATTGTATGCATGTATCTCTGCGATGATTTCCGTGCAAGTCTGTATGTGTGGGAGCTGGAGCCCCGAGAGAGTATTTGAGTGCCTGTGTGAGTTTGAGCGTGGGTGTACATCTGTGTGTGTGAGAGAGAGATTGTGTGTGTGTAGGACTGAGTGTATGACAGAGTGTGCAAAGTGTGTGCATGCGTGTGTGTGGAACGGAGAACATGAGTGCCCATGAAACTGAGTGTGGTTTTCGGCGAGAGTCAGAGAGTGTGTGTGTGTGTGTGTGTGTGTGTGTGTGTGTGTGTGTGTGTGTG
>NW_025977006.1:0-7157 GCF_021869965.1 Rhincodon typus | reverse complement strand
AACACAACTGATGAACAGAACGACATAAGAGCTGGGGACAAGACACGGCAACAGGAAACCAGACCTTGTGCAAAGTTTGTGAGTGGGGGATGTCTGGGGAGAATGTACAGAAAAACTGGAATAGGTCATTCAGCCCCTTTGAGACTGCTCAGCATTTCAGTTAGACCCAGACTAAAGGACAAATAGTCTCCTCTTTTCAGTGAATCCCTACAGTGTGGAAACAGGCCCATCGGCCCAACAAGTCCACACCGAACCACAGAGCATCCCACCCAGACCCATCCCCCATGACCCACCTAATCTACACATCTCTGACACTACAGGCAATTTATCATGGCCAATCCACCTTGCCTGCACGTCTTTGGAATGTGGGAGGAAACCGGAGCGCCCGGAGGAAACTCACGCAGACACGGGGAGAATGCGCAAACGCCACACATACAGTCACCCGAGGGTGGAATCGAACCCAGCTCCCTGGCACTGTGAGACAGCAGTGCTAACCACTGTGCTAAAAAACATTGACATTGCCCAGCTTCCACTAGGGTACATCACAAGCGATTATTGCTCGCAGTGTGATACAAACCCACAACTCAATAGAGACTGGAGCTTAAATCCAGCACCTTAGACCACTCAGCCACGCTACCTTTTTGGGCTGGAGTACCTTTCCCCATGTCCTTACCCCACCCCCATACACTGGGCCTTGTCATCACATGGGCTGCTATCACAAACAACACATTGTCTTTGACTATTAGCAGCTGTTTTATTTCACTCCTTCATCACTGACCAACACTGATTGCTCATCCCTAATTGTTCTTGAGAAGGTAGTGGTGAGCTGTCTTCTTGAACTGTTGAAAGTGATATATTCTCTCCAAAGTATTTCATCACAGGATCCTTCTCTTCCAGGACCTCAGCAGTTTCTTAGTGCAAGCACTTCTCTTTGAGATAAGCCAGATAATTGGCGAAACAAAAGCAGAAATTGCTGGAAAATTTCAGCAGATTTATCGGCATCTGTAGTCAGGGTCTGGAAGTCACTATCTGAAAGGGGAGTGGAGGTAGAAACCCTGAACACATTTAAAAGGTGTCTGGATCTGCAGCTCGAGTGCTAGAACCTGCAGGGCTACAGACACAATGTCAGAAAGTGGGTGAGGTTGGATGGATGGATGTTTGTTTTTTGGCCAGTGCAGACACAATGAGAAGTGGTCCCTTCCTGCGCTGTAAATTTTCTGTAAATCTATGAACGGATTCACACAAATTAAAAAGAATACTTTAAAACTCATCTCATACTTAGAATATTTTAAAGCACCAGAGATATGCTGAACTGTAATTTCAGAGTGAGGAATGACTGTTGGATTGCTCTCCACAGGAAGACAACATTTGTTGCTCAGCCTCTTATTTAGCATCAGCGTGTTCATATATGCAAAGAGTTTCGCTAAGTCAAGAACTCTGCTGAGACACCAATAAGTTTGTATTGGGGAAGGAATCACTTGTTTAACCTGCTTCACTTCGCACCAACTTGTTCACATCGATCAAAGACATTTTCAATGTTCTGGCTGTGTGAAGTGTGTTAAGAACAGTGATCTGCTGAGCTACAAACACACTCGCAATGAGGAATAAGCTAATCAGTTGCTGTGTGCGCAACAACACAAAGCCTGCTGAGAAACCAATGAGTTTACACTGGGGAGAGCGCATTCACCTGCTCTGTGTCTGAAAAGGGATTCCCTTAGACATCCTTACCCACTGATACACCAATGAGTTCATAAGTGATGACGGGAATTGGATTCTGCTGTTGTTGCTGCAGTTAATCACATTCATAACTGAAACAGATTAATTCAGAGGATTGGGTTTTGTTTTCTTTCTGAGGTTAATGGCACTGTGATGTGACTGGAAGTCGTTATTTTAAAACAACAAATAAATCAGCTTTGTTTCAAACACACTGTGTTGTGTCCTCAGTTTCTCAAAGATGGCAGGAGCATGTTCCCTGAAATCCACCCAGGAAATGCTTTTAGCAGATATTCAACAATTGAGCACATCACATTAAATAATTTTCAGCAACGTAGGAGAGAGGGAGATTTTACTCAGGCAGTTATTGTCATCTGTCATGCCCTGCCTGAAGAGGAGTATAAGCAAATTCAACAATAATTTTCAGCAGTGAATCAGATCTCCTATTTTAAATGAAGAGTCAGAGGAAAGTAGGACTAACTGACAGCTCTTTCAAAGATGGTCGTGTCGCTGTCAGGCAGGAGAAGGGGTGATGCCCAACTCCTGAAGAATAACAAGGAATCAAGGAAGTTATAATGAACCTATATCAGACACAGATCACCCTCGAACGGAGCGTTGTGTCCAATACAGGGAACCACATTTTAGGAAGGCGGTGATCGCTTGGCAGATGTTTCAAAAAAGAAAAATTATACAAGGCTATAGAGCAAAAGCAGGGGGTAAGACAATCATTGGCATGGACACGTTGGGCTGAATGGCCTCTGTTGCATTGTAACCATTCCAATATTCTAATCAAAACTCTGAGGAATGGACAGGGGAGAGGACAGATTGGCAGCTTCTTCATGGATGGTCCTGAGCCACTAAAGCAACTCTATGTTAACTGGTCTGAAGTTCTGAAGAGTTATGCTGGACTTGAAATGTTAATTCCATTTCTCGCGCCACAGAGACTGCCGGAGCAGCTGAGTTTCTCCAACACTTACTGATTAAACTTAATCCAGCATCCACACTATTTTGCTTCTATGTTAAGTGTTGTTTGATACCCACTTTTCAAACATGGAGGCAATGATCTCATAGTATTGTTGGTGGACTGTTAATCCAGAGGCCAAGATAACGTTCTGGGTTTGAATCATGCCAATGCAGATGGTGGAATTTGAATTCAATAAAAAAAACCTGGAATTAAGAATTTAGTGATGACCATGAATCCTTTGCCAATTGTCAGAAAAACCCATCTGGTTCACTAACGTCTTTTAGCAAAGCGCCACCCTGACCTGGTCTGGCCTATTTGTGACTCCTGAAACACAGCAATGTGGTTAACTCTCAACTGCCCTTTCGGCAACTGGGATGGGCAATAAATACTGCCTAAAAGCTACTCCCACATCCTGTGAATGAATAAAGGAAAAAAAGATATTGAGTTCCCTTTGAATTCTTTGTCAATAGCTTTCCAATACCCTGAGGACTTTCTGAATGTATCAGAGGAACATTTGGAACAGAAGGAGGCCATTTAGTCCCTTAAGTCTCCTCAAACATTCAATTCAATCAGGACTGACCTTTATTTCATACACCTTTACCTTTGTTAAGCTCTTAACAAAAATCTAACATCTCCATTTTAAAATGTTCAATTGGCTCTCAATATCCACAACCTGCCATGACCGGGGATTTTACATTTCTAATTCTCCACTTTGCTCTCACACTGACATTTCTGTGCCGCACTCGCTGCACTCTTCCAGTGAAGTTACACATAAGCTTCAAGAAAGCACCTCATCTTTCAATTCAGCACTTTAAAGCTTTCTGGACTCACCATGGAGACCAACATTTTCAGACTGTGAACTCTGTCCCCTATTTTGTTTTCATTTCTCTTGTTTCAGTTTGTTTCTTTGTGAGCTGCCCACCTGCTCCAGGCACATGTTTTGTTACTTTGTTTCTTTTCCAGCCCCACCTGCATTGTCTGTGGCCTTTCTGTCATTTAATCTTTCCTGTCTTCTCCCTTGTCACGGACCATCTTTTTGTACTCGCCTGACCCAAACCTTACTCAAATCCAATTACATTTCTTACGTTTCCCAGTCCTGATGAAAATTCATATACCTGAAACATTAACTCTATTTCTTTCTGCAAACACATTGCCTGAACTTCTGAGTTTTTTCAACATGTTCTGTTTTCATTCTGAATTTTTACAATCCTATGAAGAATTGTATGAAGATTTCACATTATCTCCAAATAATGTCCCTTTGTTCTCAATTCCCCACGAGAGGAAATAGCTTCTGTATCTATACAATTAACACATTCAACAGATTTTTGGAGAAGTATCAAGTTATATTTACATTTCAGGGTGAAGAAGCGCTGTTGGATTGGCTTTTTACAAGGCTTTCAGAGACTCAGCCCCAAGCCTTGCTTCATTTTTTCATCAGCAGGTTTTCTGATTATAATTCAGTTTAACCGACCGGAGTGTTTAATATGGGATTTGAATGATAATTGCTGCTGGATACTAGACATGGAAAGACACATGAGGTTGCTGGGAGAACTGGACATGGCATGACAAATAGCTGCAGGAATGATTATTCCCACAAATCACCAGTTTCATTCAGCTCAATTTCACATACTGCCTTTATATTTTTGTGAGTTCTCACTCACTGCTTCTATTTAAATCAATTTCACAGCGTATTCAAGGGTGAGGATTCGCAATTAGGAAACTCGAGCCAAACATCTCATCAAGATTTGACAAATTACTCAATTTATAGTAACGAGAACATCATTGGATTTTGACCATGGAAAAAGAAAACACCTGAGTGGGGAGAAACTGTACACATGTTCTGTTTGTGGTCGAGGCTTCAGCCAATCTTCTGGCCTGTCTGAACACAAGTGCAGTCACAGCAGGAAGAAGCTGTGTAAATGTGGGGACTGTGGGGAGGGCATTTAATTTCCCCTGTGAGCTGGAAACTCATTAGCACTGTTACACTGGGGAGACATTGTTCCTGTGCTCTGTGTGTGAGAAGGGCTTCACTCAGTCAGCGCACTTGCTGCAAAACCAGCGAGTTCACAGTGGGGAGAAGCCGTTCACTGCTCTGTTTGTGAGAAGGGCTTTACTGATTTGTCCAACCTGCTGAGACACAAGCAGGTTCATACTAATGAGAGACCTTTTAAATGTGCAAACACTGGGAAGTGCTGTAAAAGTTCCAGGGAACTAATACGCCATCAAAGTGCTCATACAGATGAGAGACCATTCAAGTGCTCTCACTGTGAGACTGGGTTTAAGCATTCATCTGAACTCGCTCTACATCAATGCACTCACACTGGAGAGAAGCCATTCATCTGCTCTGTGTGTCAGAAGAAGTTCACACAATTATCTCATCTTCAGTCACACCAGCGAGTTTACACTGGGGAGATACCATATGCCTGCTCCAAGTGTGAGAAGAAATTTGCTCATTCATCCCATCTGGTGAGACACCAGCGATGTCACAAGTAGTTCTGGTGTTGGGATTTTCCTGTTAATCACATCCAGAACTGACCCATGTATATCAGGCTCTATTTCTGCTGATGTTAATAAAATCCAACCAAGTTAAAGGTGCTAGCATTCTGGGTGTCAAATAAATCAGATATGTATCAATTGTACAGTGTGGTGAGTCTTTTTAATATCGAACACCAGTTTGTTATTTTTGAAAGGCTCTCCCTCTCTCCTTCCTCCTCCATCCTCACCTCCAACAATAAGTACAAGGAACACAAGCTTCTTGGTCACTAAGATTGAGACAATCTGATCAGCTCCCTGTCCTGTTTCCCTCTCTCTCATTCGCTCACTGGGACAAACTGCCTCAAAAGTTGTTCCATGTCTGAGCCCTGGGCATGTACGTGTCTTCACTCTCCCCCCATTTCCTATCATGGTATGTGAGAGCTCACCTTGTCCAAGACACTCACTTCCTGCTCCAATGGCCCTATTCCCATGAAATGTCTGACCACTGAACATCTCTATTTGCTGCATTTGTTAATGGTTGTCTTGCAGGTTTTGTTCCCTTTTACTTTAAACCTGCTATATTCATGATCCAACTCCACCATCCCTGCAAGTTACTGTCTTATTTTGAACCTGCCCTTCCCATCCAAAGTCCTGGAATGAATTGTTTCCTCCCAAATCCATGCCATATCTCGCAGCAGGCAATGTTTTAATCCCCCAGACAGATTTCTGTCCCTGGCAAATTCAGGAAAATCTGCGCTTGTGGTCACATTCACCGTTTGATGGAGCAACATGCATTTGTGTGGAAAATTGGCATGTTGCTTCAAGTTTGATGTATAAATAACGACAAAATTTTCCACAATAATGGAAATCGAGTGAGTTGGAATGTTTGCTCATGCCTGATAATATCCATCAGGAGAACATCTATTCCACATTAGATGCAGCAGCTTTCTGCCAATTGTAGGGGCATGCACCATGTATTAAAAACACTGCCATTCACAAGGTGTTGGAGCAGGAGTAGGCCATTCAATGAGATCATGGCAGATCTGATAACCCACTGTGCTGCCATTTCCCACAATCTTTAATTTCTCTACCGATTAAAAAGAATAATCTGCCTGTCTGAATCTAGTGAGCACAGGTCCTTGAGAGAATGAACTGGGAAAATAATAATGGGGAACCAGGAAATGGCAGAAGTGTTCAATAAATACACTACACCAGTCTTCACAGTAGAAGCCGCTTGTAGCTTTTCAAAATTGTTTAAAAGCCAAAAAGCAAATAAAAGGATAGGAAATAAATGCAATGAATATCATTGGAGATGAAATGTTAGGAAATCTATTGGAGCTAAAGACCAATTAAAGCCCTGGATCTGGTTGGTTACATCGTAGGATATGAAAGGAGCGAGCTGCAGAGATCGTGGATGCACTGGTAGTCATTTTACAAGAATCTTTAGAGTTTGGAAGAGTCCCAGAGGGTTAGAAAACTGCCAGCTTAGCACCTCTAGGTGGAAAAAAAAAGTTAACTGTAGACTATTTAGCTTAACATCTGGTACTGGATACATCTTAGAGTCTATTATAATAAAAGGTGTAACAGCAGAACCAAGGATAGATCCTTGAGGGACGACCAAGTTCAGGGAATTTCGAGAGGAACCTAAGAAATAGGAGCAGGAGTAAGCCATCTGGTCTGTCCAGCCTGCTCTGCCATTCGATAAGATCATGGCTGATCTTTCCACGGATTCAGCTCCACTTAACTGCCCACTCACCATAACCTTCATTTCCTTTACGGTTCGAAAATCTTTGCCTTAAAATCTGACGTAGTCTCAAATTCTTCACTGGGCAGGGAATTCCACAGATTCACAATCCTTTGGGAGAAGTTCCTTCTCAACTCAATCCTAAATGTGCTCCCCCTTAGTTGAGGTAATGCCCCCTCGTTCTAGTTCCACCCACCCAACATCCCTGCTTCTATCTTATCTATTCCTTTCATAATTGTATGAGTTCCCCTATCATTTTTC
>NW_025977005.1:3249-7157 GCF_021869965.1 Rhincodon typus | reverse complement strand
GATGCTGCTTGGCCTGCTGTGTTCATCCAGCCCTGCACCTTGTTGTCCCAACTTGACTCTAGTTCAATTTGACCAGCTGAGACAAGATGTTTATTCCATCAACAAAAGAGAGATTCGAAGCCGCAGAGCTTTAGTTTGTAACAATAATCTGCCAGGGTTTATTTAATGGTAACTTGTCACTGAATTATTCTTTCATGTTTGGAGTTGAAGGGCTGCATGAGTCTTCCATGGACAGGTACTGACATAGATATTTGATGTTGATGGCAGATAGGAACAGAGAAAACAGGAGCAGGAGTGGGCCATTCAGCCCTTCAAGCCTGCTCTGCCATTCAATATGATCATGGTGATCATCCAACTCAGTCCCATGTTCTTGCTTTCTCCCCATAACCTTTGATCCCTTTAGCCCTAAAAATGATATATTATTCCTTCTTGATACCATTCACTAAAGTTTGCCTTATCTCAGTCCGAAATGGCCTCTTCCGTATTCTTAGACTGTGATCCCTGGTTCTGGGCTCTCTGGTCAACATGAACATCTTTCCTCTGTTACTCTGTCTGTCTCTGTTAGAATTTTATAGGTTTCAATGAGAACCTCACTCATTTTTCTAAACCCCAGTGAATGTAGCCCTAACTGAAACAGTCTCTCTTCATATGTCAGCCCTGCCATCCCGGGAATCAATCTGGTAGATCTTCATTGAATTCCCTCCATTGCCAGAACATCCTTCCTCAGATAAGGACACCAAAACTACACAATGTTCCAGGTGTAGTCTCACCAAGGCCCTATACAGTTGCAGCAAGACATTCCTGCTCCTGTACTCAAATCCTCTCACTATGAGGCCAACATCCCATTTACCTTCTTCACCACCTATTGCACCTGGTGTACAAGGACACCCAGGTCTTGTTGTACCTCCCCCTTTCCCAATCTATCGCCAGCCAGATAATAATCTGCCTTGCCTTTTTGCTACCAAAGTGGATGACCTCATATGTCTCACCATTTTGTTTCAGGGAGTAGACTGTGAATAAATGTGAACTAATCCACTTTGATGGCAAGAATAAAATAAACATAACATTTAAACGGAGAGAGATTTCAGAATCTGCAGGTGCAGATGGATCTGGGAGTCCTGGCTAAGAATCACATAAGGTTAGCATGCAGGGACAGCAAGGGACTGGAAAGGCAAATGGAACATTACTGTGCACTGCAAGGGGAATGGAATATAAAAGTATGGATGTTGTGATGAAGTTGCACCAGGCATTGGAGAGAGTACATCTGGAGTACCATGTACAGGCTCGGTCTCCTTAATTTTTTAAAAAATTCCCACATGGAAGGTGGGTGTTACTGGCTGGGCCAACAGTTATGACCTGTCCCTAAGCTGTCCTTGAGAAGATGGAGGTGAGCTGCCTTCTTAAATTGCAGCAGCCCATGTGCTGTAGGTTGACCCACAATGTGGCTGTTAGGCCAAAGAAAAGCAAAATAAGGAGACAAAAACTGAAAAAAGATATTGAGACAACAAGGTGTAGAGCTGGATGAACACAGCAGGCCAAGCAGCATCAGAGGAGCAGGAAAGCTGACATTTCAGCCATTTCTGAAGACGGGTCCAGACCCAAAACGTCAGCCTTTCTGCTCCTCTAATGCTGCTTGGCCTGCTGTGTTCATCCAGCTCTACACCTTGTTATCTCAGATTCTCCAGCATCTGCAGTTCCTACTATCTATGAAAAAAGATATAGTTGCTTTAGATACAGCTCAGAGAAGGCTCACTGGGATGAAAGATTGAACAGTTTTCAACCTCTGTCCATGGAATTTCAAAGAATGAGAGGTGATCTTATTGAAGGGTAAGGTCTTGAGGGAGGAGATTAAAACTTAGAGACATACTTTAAGAGGTTTCCATTTGAAGACATGATGAGGAGGATTGCTTTCCTCAGAGGGTCATTAGTCCATGACATTCTCTTCCTCAGTTGCTAGTAGAGTCACTGAATTTATCCAAGGCTGAGTCAGAGTTTTGATTGAAACAAAGGTCAAGGTTGATTGGTGAGTGCGGAGCAGGAAGGAAAAAGGACATGAGATGACAGTCAGATCAGCTATGATCTTATTGAATTTTGGAACAGGCTCGAAGGGCCAAATGGCCTACTCCTACTCCGACGAATCTGTGCTCCCATGTTTTTCCTTACGAGTAGGAGCTTGGATGGAGTAGTATTTGGAACTCTGTGTTACAAATATCTGGCAGAAATGCCTTTTAAGTTTGCAATCAGGATCTCTGGCTTGCCAAAGTGTTATGCACTGAGAAAAGGGAGTGGAAAATCTACTCCAGTGCCTGGCATATACAGGTTAAATTCTCTTCAACAAGACAGAAAAGCAAATATCCTACTGTCTATCTTTGTACAGTTGCAGTGAGTAAGTGGCCTTGGGATTTGTGCCAGAGTCCTTGTGATAAATTTACAATCTGATAAGAGCTTTTTTCACCCTGACTGGGAAAGTGAGCTGGGGCCAAAATTTTGCAATTCTCTTTTCAGTGAAATTAAGAGGTGGGAGACTCCTTCGGCAGATTAATCATCCACAGCAAATATTAACTCCTCACAAATCGCAGCCAGCAGCAGAACAAATTGCTTGTTACAGAAGGTGAAGTCACTATTTGTTTTTCTCACAACATAGTGACATTGCTGACAGATTTGTAAGTGCTCTGGCAAAGATGGAGAGCACTCAGCTCTTTAAGTCTTGAATGTTTCTCTTCATGGCACTCCAAGTCCAATGTTCATTTTTGACTTTAGTGGCTGGCTGATCCATTTTGTACCAAAATACAATATTTTCATGTCTCCACCCAATGTATCGTAACCAAGGAAGGTCCTAGTTCAGGTCTTGCATGAGTTGATTTTCCTGGAAAAAGTAAATCAATTTGCCATTGCTTCCTCGCAGTTTTTATCTTTCTATGACCATCTTTGGAGTGGGCTTCAGGGAAGGCTACATGGCTGCACCCTCACCATTTACAACATCCCCCTCTCATGTGGGTGGTGTTTTCTGGGAATTCAGTGCTGGAATTCCCATCTCTGCACTGTGGGTCTCATTGGAGCTGGAGCCTAATCTGTTGGAGAAGGTTTCCAATGAGCCTGGGATCATTCTCTCCAGATGCAAATCCCTTGCTGAAAATCAGTTCAGATCTGCAGTGAGTGGGCTCCCTTGTAAGAAAAGGCCAGACAGACTCGGCTTGTATCTTCTGAATAAAAACCGAATGAACTGCGGATGATGTAAATCAAGAACAAAAACAGAAGTTTTTGATCATGTGTCCTTTGAATTTTGGAAGAGTCAAGGTTAATTAATTGAACAATAGGGTTTGGTTAGCTCAGTTGGCTGGCTGGTTTGCAGTAGGAATACAATAGGAAGAGCCTTTATTGTGAAATGCACTCTCAGCATTATCCTAGGTACAGGGTACCTAAGTAAAGATACTTTAAGTGTTGTTCCAGAATTGAAACAATAAAAAAAAAAGACACGCATGGGAACACAGAGTTTACAAAGTCCAGAATGATAATAAAAAGTACCTTTTAAAGGACTCAAGTTCTAGTCCTTTGTCACCAAGTCCGTGCCCACCAGGCTTCAGAACACGAGGCATCGCTGCCTCTACACTCTGGTCTCCATCTCACTCATCTCCAGGACTCCCCCTCCCGCCCCCCACACACCCAGCTCCCCCCCCACCCCCCCCCCCCACCCCCCTCCACCGGCCAGCCTGAGCTCGCTCTGCTCCCACTCCAGGCTCCAGCTCCCACTCACCTCCAGGGCTCGGCCTGCTCTCACTCTGCTCCCACTCCAGGCTCCAGCCCCCACTCACCTCCAGGACTCGGCCTGTGCTCACTCTGCTCCCACTCCAGGCTCCAGCCCCCACTCACCTCCAGGGCTCGGCCTGCTCTCACTCTGCTCCCACTCC
>NW_025977005.1:929-3239 GCF_021869965.1 Rhincodon typus | reverse complement strand
ACCTCCAGGGCTCGGCCTGCTCTCACTCTGCTCCCACTCCAGGCTCCGGCCCTCACTCACCTCCAGGACTCGGCCTGCTCTCACTCCGCTCCCACTCCGGACTCCGGCCGCGACTCGCTTCCCACACTGGCCTGGTCTCTGAATCATCTCCTGCACAGGGCTGGTCTCCGACTCCATTCTCCATTCCCTCCAGGTAGGCTTGTTTAAGAAGTTAAAAGTTGGGTTTGGGGACGGGGGAAGAAAAGCTGCAGCAAAGAGGGAAAACGAAGAAAGAGAAAGAGAAAGGAACTGGGGAGCAGAGGAACACCAACTGGACTGTCTTACACTGCTGCTATCTTCCTACAGTACCAAGTGTAGGGTTCAATACCATGAAGGATTCTTCTTCTCAGCCTTTCCCCTCACCTGAGGCATAGTGACCCTCAGGTTAAAACCACCAGCAGGTTGCCTTTCTTTGATGAGACAGCAGCTTGGTCTGATAAGACGGCAACAACTTTACCTTTAAATCAAACAGTGACCAGGTGGATGTGGAAAGGATGTTTCCCCTTGTGGGAGAAGCCAGAATGAAGGGTCACTGTTTAAAATCAGGGGTTTTCCCGTTTAAAACAGAGGTGTGGTAACATTTTCTTCCCTCAGAGGGTTGTGAGTCTTTGGAATTCCTTTTCTCACAATTTAATGGATGCAGAATCTTTAAATATTTTTAAGACAGAGGGAGGTAGATTCTTGATGGCCAAGGGGATGAAAGATTCTTGGGGAGATGTAGGAATGTAGAGTTTGAGGTTAAAATCAGATCAGCCATGATCTTATTGGATAGTAGGTCAGGCTCAAAGGACCAAATGGCCTCTTTGAATGGATCTGATTCCAATTTTCACTCACTCTGGGCTCCGTGAACATTTGACATTCTCAACTGGGGGTAAAAACGATCCCAAACAGTTAGAAACTCTCTCTTAAATGCGTGAGAACACCATGCACTAAAAAAAAGACAGTATTTTGCGCTTTAAATGAGAGTATGGGTGTGTCCTTTCACAGAAAAATCTCTGGAACGCCTGTTTATCAGATTCTTAACATTATTCAGTTTGTCTGATGTTGCGGAGATTGGCAGTTTAATGACAGCCTTAGTGCTAAGGCCAGACTTTCACACTCTTGGGCTGAACCCTTTCATTTTCAGATGACCTACTGTGCAGCAACTCCGCTGTGGACATAAGTCAGAATGGGGGGAGGCTAGGAGCTGGAGCAAATGCATTTAGGGGAGAGGAGGATTAACAGTCAAGTCTCGATATTCAAAATAAATATTGTTTCTATCAAGAAATGGAGCTAAGGACATAGGAGATTTAAGAACTAAGTCAGAACCTGAATAAACCAAAAATCACGTCAAATTCTTGTACAATCGATTGATGCGGTACAGAGGAGGATATTCAGCCCATCCTGCTGCTGTATTGATGCCTGGTGTTTTGAGATAGAATGCAACCATTTCATCCTCCTGGGCACATCGAGGGGCTTTTTGGTAATTTGAGGTGGAGGATGAACTACAAATAACTGCTGGCAGAAAGAGCTCATACCTTTGCGAATAAGGTTGATCAAATCTTAGCGGCTGTACAAAGGTTACAGAGTGCTGATTTTAACACAAGGTGTGGAATTCATGGCTGTCTCCAAGTATAACTGTCCAGGATTTGCCAAGACCGTAAGCTGCCGATATTACGCCACGAGCAGTGTTCTATATCAGGGTGGGTGGAGCAACATGTTAGCTTGTAGAATTAACCCTTTCCATCCATGGCCTGACATTATATGCGTTTCTGCAAGTTCCTTCAAATAGCTATCCAATTAGCACACAGCATGTTCCAGATCACACCTCACTGCTTAAAAAGGACAAATGATCACAGTTGGAGTGATGCTGTTTCAGGACGAATCCCAGTTCCCTCACTGCTCTTATTCAGAATCCGCTTCTGAGGAAAGATATACCTCAGTGTAAGGATTCACCAGTTAAGGATAGCCCCCTAGCAGAGGCACTCCCTCAGTACTGACCCTCCGACAGTGCGGCACTCCCTCAGTACTGACTCTCCGACAGTGCGGCACTCCCTCAGTACTGACCCTCCGACAGTGCGGCGCTCCCTCAGCACTGACCCTCCGACAGTGCGGCACTCCCTCAGCACTGACCCACCGACAGTGCGGCACTCCCTCAGTACTGACCCTCCGACAGTGCGGCGCTCCCTCAGTACTGACCCTCCAACAGTGCGGCGCTCCCTCAGTACTGACCCTCCGACAGTGTGGCGCTCCCTCAGCACTGACCCTCCGACATTGCGGCACTCCCTCAGT
>NW_025977005.1:0-829 GCF_021869965.1 Rhincodon typus | reverse complement strand
TCCGACAGTGCGGCGCTCCCTCAGTACTGACCCTCCGACAGTGCGGCACTCCCTCAGTACTGACCCTCCGACAGTGAGGCACTCCCTCAGTACTGACTCTCCGACAGTGCAGCACTCCCTCATTTCTGACCCTCTGACAGTGCGGCACTCCCTCATTTCTGACCCTCTGACAGTGCGGCGCTCCCTCAGTACTGACCCTCTGACAGTGCGGCGCTCCCTCAGTACTGACCCTCCAACAGTGCGGCACTCCCTCATTTCTGACCCTCCGACAGTGCGGCGCTCCCTCAGTTCTGACCCTGCAACAGTGCTGCGCTCCCTCCGTACTGACCCTCCGACAGAGCAGCGCTCCCTCAGTACTGACCTTCTGCCAGTAGAGCACTCTTTCTGCACTAAATTTAATGCACCAGCCTTTGAAGCGGGACTGAAGGTGTTATGAAGTTGCGTAGAGAGTGCGTTTCCTTTAAGAGATAAAGTGCTTTTCTCAGCTTAGAGATTTATTCAGAAAAAAAAAGTGTCTGTATGTAGCTGGAGATTTACAGCCAGTTCTAAAATTGAAACATGCATCAATTGGCTGTGTGATTGGAAACCTTAGCTTATTTTGATATTTTGGCAACCTGCTGGAATCAGCCAATTAATTTAAACTAAGCACTCAGCGATCGAAAGCCAATTGCATTTCAGTCCTGGTAGGAACTGCAGATGCTGGAGAATCTGAGATAACAAGGTGTAGAGCTGGATGAACACAGCAGGCCAAGCAGCATCAGAGGAGCAGGAAGGCTGACGTTTCGGACCTAGACCCTTCTTCAGAAATTTCTGAAGAAGGGTCTAGGCC
>NW_025977004.1:0-7157 GCF_021869965.1 Rhincodon typus | reverse complement strand
TGGACGATGAAAGGTACCCTAGCAAATGTATCCTGTGTCTGTCTTTTGAGGTGGTCACTACAGTTTTTCGCTGTGGCACGTCCGAACTGGTGACAGATCAGTTGAGCATCATATCCTGTTCCTATGAGAGCATCAGTCAACATCTTCAGGTATCTGTCTCATTCCTCTTCATCCAAACATATCCTTTGCGCGCATAAGGCTTGCTTGTAGAGGATGGATGTTTTAATATGTTTGGAGTGGAAGCTAGACAAATGCAGCATCGTGAGATTTTCCGTGGCTTGTGGTACAATGAGGTACAGAGGTGTCCAAAATCCATTCAACATTCCCTAATATTTTGCAAGCTCTGTTCTAAAACGACATTTGGAAGTTGTGTTCATCAGTTTATCATGAAGAGTCTTCCAATTCTTCAGAATGTTATTACTTTTCGGTATCTCCAAACAATATAAATGTTGAAATTTGGATCATGAATGAGCAATGTTCCTACTTGAATGAACTCTGCCATGTGATCGGCTTGTGGCTGATCCGATTATGACCTCACGCATGGACTCCTGCCTTCACATTATACACTTAGTGTATCACATTGTGCATAATCCAACTACCACTACCTTTAAAAATTCAATGACTCATTTTCCATAGGTCTGTGGGAAGAGTGTTCCACAAAAGACCGACCCCATGATAGAGTAAAAATGCACTCTTTTACCGCCTTAACAATGATATTTTTCTGTTTTACTCTCTGTCCATGAGTTGCAATCTCTCCCATAAGTGGAGGAGGTGGGCATTATTTTAGCATCTGTTGTTTTGCAAATAAATTGCTCAATGTATTATACGTTTAAACAAGATCATCTGTCGACGTGTATTTTTTTTTGTTGATTCTATGTACAATCTGTCAGTATTTACAGACTATCCCCGTAACATGTGTCAGAATTCACAGGCTTTCCGTGCTGTTATGCCTCATTGGGGTAGGCCAGTGGAAATCAAGAACAGTAGTCTTGCAGCATTCAAAAACCTTTTGTTTTCAAAAAAGAAATCAAGTACGCAAAAAAGTAAAATGCTGGAATAGCTCAGCAGGTCTGGCAGAATCTTTGGAGAGAAATTAGAACTGACATTTCAGTCCAGTGACCCTTCTTCAGAACTACACGAATCATTTTGAAACACTAGCGCAATAGACTCAAATTAATGGAGAACACATACTACGTTTCTGTACTTAACAATAACAAGAACAAATGAATAGACTCTAATCAGAGATAAACAAGTGCAAAGAGTCAGAATTTAAGTTAACTCCTCAAATTCAGAGCAGTCATCGGCATCCCGAATCATTAACTCTATTTCCCTCTCAACAAATGATGGCAGATCTGCTAAATTTCTCGAACACCCGTTTGTACATATTGTTACACTGAAGGTCTGTTTGTAAGATAAAGAAAAAAGCACAAGGGGAACTGTTAAATATCACTAGAACGCAGCATTCGATAGGGACGCTCCTTTGTTTTCACAAGTTCTTTACTTGTCTGGTCTTTGCCTTCAGGTTCTTTCATTTCTTTGCAAGAGCACATAGCAACTGGTTCACAAATTATAATATCTCTGATTTGTTAGTTAAATACAAAAGATTATTGCAACTAATGGGGAAAAAAATGCCTGGATTTCTTTAGGTCCATATGTACAGAAAGAAAGAGAGAGATTGGGAGAGAGACAACATCTCCACTTCTAGAGGGCTCAGACCTTTTCACTGCATCCTTCATACCCAAAATTTATTATGCAGCCTTGTAACTAGTCAGCGAGTCTTTGTTAGGTTGAAGACAAAGAACAGAACAAAGAACAAAGAAAATTACAGTATAAGAAAAGGCTCTTCGGCCCTCCAAGCATGCACCGACATGCTGCCCGTCACAACTAAAACCTCCCAAACTTCTGGGGACCGTATCCCTCTATTCTCACCCTATTCATATCTTTGTCAAGACGTCCTTTAAAAGTCACTGTGGTATCTGCTTCCACTGCCTCAAGACAGTTGGTTTCCATGATTCATTAGAATTGCCCAAAACATTAAGCTATTTTCGCCACTGAATCTCAGTACATGTACCTGTCATAGTACTTTGCCATATACACCTTTGGGCATATGTCAGTTTTAAATTTGCGAACAGACTCTTGTGTCAGTATCTAAACTAGGTCGTCGGGAAATTTGTCATTACTCACAGAGAGTCCCTCAGAGTGTATCTGCTTTGAAAATTGTTCTCTTATAGGTTCTTCAGTACTCGATCCGTGCCTCGTGGAACATGTTACAATAGGTCTGGAGCTGTGTGGCCCTGGTGGAACCCAAACTGGGCGTCATTGAGCAGGTTATCTCTGAGCAGATGCTGCTTGATATCACTGCTGATGCCACCTTTCATCGCATTACTGATGATCGAGAATAGGTTGACGGGGTGGTGGTTGGCCGAGTTGGATTTGTCCAGCTTTTTATGCACAGGATATACTTGGGCAATTTTCCACATTGTTGGGTAGATACCAGTGTTATACCAGCTTGGCGAGGGAAGTAGCAGTTTCTGGAGCACAAGTCTTCAGTATTATTGCTGGAATGTTATCAGAGGCCGTAGCCTTTGCAGTATCCAGTGTCTCCAACCGCTTCTTAATATCACGTGGAGTGAATCGAATTGGTTGAAGACTGGTATTGGTAATACTGGGAAACACTGCAGGAAGCCGAGGTGGATCATTCTCTCGGCACTTCTGGCTGAAGTGAAATGATGAACAGAAGAGTACGGTTCTCAGAGTATGGTCTGACCTCTGGGTTATGGGCCCAGTGCATTACCACTGCGACCCCCGACTCGCATAAGTGAAAGACAAACAAATAAATTACTCAGTGACAAGATCAGTTGGACTGAATTTTGTTTAGTAAACGACCTTCCAAACATATTGACAGAATGTGAAAGGCGATCAGCGATGTCAAAGAGGTGCTAACAGCACGTGATTGCTCTTTCTTCTCGGTGTGAAAATCTCTGAGCAACGTTCACGTCCCTTGTTTCTGACTAAATAAGCTAGAAGTCGCTTCACCAGAGCTGCATGTGCCTCTTATTACTCCTATTTAGACTTTCTTATTCCTCTGTGATATCAAAGAAACGGATGCATTATCATTTGATAGCTTGACTGTCTTTTCTGAGTTTCAATTTCAACATGGCTTAGATTTCAGAGCACACGTTAATATTAGTGACTCTATGACAGCGTGAGTCAAGAGGTTCGTCTGAGTCTGTAAATCCATTCATTCCTGTTGTTGCCTCAATAAGCCGCTAATGTGTCCGAAGCGAATAAATGCCAGCATGTTTCTCTACTCCAAAACATGATTGAGGACTTCCGATTTTGATTCACGCACTTTGAGACATGGCAGACAGTATCGGAATTAGGCCTTTCAGAGGTAAATTTGAAATGCATTTGAAAGAGAGGGGAAATCAGGAATCCGTGGTGTACTGTGACACCAGCAAATCAGGCGTCTACTTGGCATTGAACCAGGACGCTTTCACATGTAAAGCAAATGTGAAGCTATTACTATGCAGAAAGGATCGGAACACACCAAGTGCACTCTTAAAATTGATGACCATCTATGCAGTAGAAATCAGCGCATATTCAGGACCAGGGAGGATAGAAATTTAACAAAACTTGACACTGCAGTTAATTGGAATTGTATTCCCTTTCACCACAACAGCAGAGATGCCGAATAAATTCAAAACAAGGGTGACTGACGAGAAGAGCACGCAGCAACGCCTCGTCTGCAACAATGCAGAGGCCTGAGGTTGATAAAGAAGAAGTAATCCCTATTGTTTTTGCCCGGTTTTGAATCAGGAATTTTTCCCCCATGTAAGGCGAACGTGATAACCACGACACTACGGAAACATCACACAGCCGAGCTGTGCCCGCTGACCTTCGCATAGCATTGAAATTTGCAGCCATTTACGTTTTACTTTTCATTTTGAAATACATTGATGTAACCCAGCCTTGTTGGCATAATTGAGAAATAAAGAAAATCATGTAAAATTGCTCAGAAAATATTCACAAATTTGCTGCCAGAGTTGCACGGTTTGGACTGTGGGGCGAAGCTGAATAGGCTGGGCCAAATTTCCCTGCAGCCTCGGAGGCTGAGGAATAGACTTTGAGAAATTTAAAAAGTCACGAGGGATATGGACAGGGTGAATTGTCGAGGGCATATATTTAAAGTGAGAGGGGAAAAAATAAACAGGAGCTGAGGGGCATTTTTCACGCAGAAGGTGGTGCATGTATGTAATGAACTGCCAGAGGAAGTTGTGGAGGCTGGTGAAACTACAACATTTCAAAGGCATCTGGATGCGTGCATGAATCGGAAGGGTGTAGAGGAATAAGGGCTAAATGTTGGCAAATGGGGCGACATGAATTTAGGATAACTGGTCAGCATGGACAAGATGCACCAAAGTGTCTGTTTCTGCGCTGTCCATCTGGACGATGCTACAGTTGATGGACCCCCGGTTTAATTGTTTGTTCACAAAAACTGCTGGTTCCTGTCTCTACGGTGCAATCGGTTAGCCCATTAGGCCCTTAACCGAAAAGTTGGTGGTTCGAGTCCACCCGGAAGTGATGACCTCCTTTGCTTTTAACCACAATGACTATTCTCCTTGACATGTTCCCAGATTCTCAGTGAGAGTTTTGGCTGCAAGAAAATAACCATGTTGGGTCCTCAGGTTTCGAGCGAATCCCCAAACAGACATATCTTGTCACGCAACAGAAGCAAAAATGACAAGGTGAACGCAGTTCCAGATGCACCAAACATGAATGCTGTCTGTTAGACACCTCATCTTGTCTGTGTCACGAACTGCTCACACAAGTGGCAGCGGGGCAATTCCAAACTGCGCTTCCAATTATACTGGGCGTTTAGCCCAATGCCACTTTCTGGAAAGTTCTCAAATAAGGGGAAGAAAAGAACAGAATAAGAATGATCAACGAAAAGTGACGATTAGCAATCACAGTCTCAAAGAGGCTGTGTTTCCCTTTTGATCAAGAATGCGGCTGTGCCTGCACGGCAACGATTGCAGTGGAACGAGAAGGTGGCTCATCAGATCCCTTCTCCAAATGAGAGAAATTTAACAAAATTTTACATCGCAATTACCCTCCTTTTCGCCGCAACAAAAAATGACTGCAATTAAAATTAATGCAGCATTTGATTTCACAGCAGCAGTGGTATAAACACCTCTATTCGCTTTCAGTGAAAATGGTGAACAACGCAACTTGCCTGGAACACGAAGCAGCAGTGCAGCCTGCTTGTTCCCGATATCATGCTGGGGACATTCCATGCCACTGCACCACGTAAACATGGTCAGGACGCTGACCCGATGGAGGGTCTGTGCTGTCCCACATCATAGATCAGTTTGCGAGCAGCAAAGACATTTTGTTGCGTTCAACTTAAACGCAGATCATCCTGACCATGCTTCGGCATAACCCACGCCTCCTCAGAGACTGGAACCTCAATCCAGTGCGTAAGACCACGACGAACCGTTAGCTCAGATACGACATTTTCCGATGTTGCTACTGCAACACAACAACAGCGAAGGCACAGGGAAGGGCTTCGAGGATCCCTATCCCGCTCGCACATTTTCTTAGCTGCAGGCAATGCTCGGCTACAATATCAATTTCCCACCAGTTACCGATAGCCCAGCAATTAAAACAAACATCAATGCAAAGCTGAACCTACCTCGTGAGGCTCGGCCGAGCAACAAATGTAATGCATCTTTGAGAAACTGTCTTTGGTTATGCTTCGGTAAAGAAAACATGAACTGTATGGCGTTTCTGGAATTTAGATTTTCGCTTTGAAGAATGATTTCGCTCATTGCTCGGAACAGAACAACTGTCGCGTTTACACATAAAATAAAAGGCACCGGACTGCAGAGAAAACGTACAAAGCTGAGCAGTCCATCGTGTACTAGATGATACCGTGCGGCACACTTACAGATATCACACCTGCTTTGCAGCATAAGTGACTCAAAGAAAGTCCTCCATCTCAAAAGCTGAGTTAGCATTATTATCCGAGAACGACAGATCACATTGGCAGTTCGAGCCTCGACGCAGGAATGAGTTGCCATTTCCCTTGTCCTTCTCCTTAACCGTGCATTTTTGTCTGCGGAGCTTTCCACACCTGGACATGAGCAAATGTCAGACTGCAACGAGGGAAAGCGACTCACTAAATTTTATTAGTCTCCACGGTGCTTATTTAGAGATGCACAAAAGGCAGTTTCTAAACGTGTTGACAGAACGTAAACGGCGATCAGAAATGTTAAAGAGGTGCTAACAGCACGTGATTGCTCTTTCCTCCAGATGTGAAAAGCTCTGAGTCACCTTCACATCCCTTGTTTCTGACTAATTGAGATAGAATTTGCTTCACCAGAGCCGCATGTGCCTCACTTTCTGATTCCTTGCTATTTGCATTTTCTTACTCCGCTGTGATATCAAAAAAAATTGGATACAATGGCATTTGGTAGCCTGACAGTCTTTACTTCAGTTCCAATTCCAACATGGCTCAGATTTCAGAGCGCACCTTAACATTAGTGATTTTATGAGAGCGTGAGTCAAGAGGTTCGTCAGAGTCCATAAATCCATCCATTGTCGTTGTTGACTGTATGAGATACTAATACGTCCAGCGCTAAAAAGTGTCAACATGTTTCTTTGCTGCAAAACATGACTGAGGACTTCTTGTTTTGATTCACACGGTTTGAGACATGCCAGACAGTATCGGAATTAGGCCTTACAGAGGCTAATTTGAGATAGTAGGAACTGCAGATGCTGGAGAATCTGAGATAACAAGGTGTAGAGCTGGATGAACACAGCAGGCCAAGCAGCATCATAGGAGCAGGAAGGCTGACGTTTCGGGCCTAGACCATTCATCAGAAATGGGGGAGGGGAAGGGGGTTCTGAAATAAATAGGGAGAGCGGGGAAGGCAGATAGAAGATGGATAGAGGAGAAAATAGGTGGAGAGGAAACAGACAGGTCAAAGAGGCGGGGATGGATCCAGTAAAGGTGAGTGTAGGTGGGGACGTAGGGAGAAGGTAGGTCAGTCCAGGGAGGACGGACAGGTCAAGGGGGCGGGATGAGGTTAGTAGGCAGGAAATGGGGGTGCCGCTTGAGGTGGGAGGAGGGGATTGGTGGGAGGAAGAACAGG
>NW_025977003.1:0-7158 GCF_021869965.1 Rhincodon typus | reverse complement strand
AGAGGAGACCACATTGTGAGCAGTGAATGCAGTAGACTAGATTCTGGGAAGTGCAGGTGAAGTGTAGCTTTACCTGGAGGGTATGTTTGGGCCCTTGGATAGTGAGGAGGGAGCAGGTAAATGGGCAGGTGTTACACCTTTGCGGTTACAGGGGAAGGTGCCGTGATGCTTTGGGTGGGGGGGGATGGTGGTGGAGGGGTGCGGTGTTGGGGGTGAAGGAAGTGTGGACCAGAGTATCCTGGAGGGAATGGTCCCAGCGGAAGGTGCACAAGGGAGGGGGGCGAAATATGTGCCTGGTGGTGGTATCTCATTGAAGGTGGTGGAAATGGTGTCTGATGATCTTCTAGATGTGGATGCTGGTGGGATGGTAGGTAAGGACAGAGAGAACCCTATTACTCTTGTGGGAGGGAAAAGAGGGGGTGAGAGCAGAAGTGCAGGAGATGGGTCGGACCTGGTCGAGGGCCCTGTCGCCAACAGAGCTGGGGAATCCTCAGTTGAGGAAGAAGGTGGACATTTCGGAGGTTCCCTTGTCGAAGTTGGCCTCATCTGAACATATGCGACGGAGATGGAGGAACTGAGAGAATGGGATGGAGTCTTTACAGGAACCAGGATATGAGGATGTATAGTCCAGGTATCTGTGGGAGTCAGTGTGTTTATAACGGATATTAGTGGCCAGTCTATCACCAGAAATGGAAACAGAGATGTCGAGGAAGGGAAGGGAGGAGTCAGAGATAGACCAGGTGAAAGTGAGGGCAGGGTGGAAATTGGAGGCGAAATTGAGGAACAAAGAACAAAGAACAAAGAAAATTACAGCACAGAACAGGCCCTTCGGCCCTCCAAGCCTGTGCCGATCCAGATCCTCTATCTAAACCTGTCGCCTATTTTCCAAGGATCTATATCCCTCTGCTCCCTGCCCATTCATGTATCTGTCTAGATACATCTTAACTGATGCTATCATGCCCGCCTCTACCACCTCCGCTGGCAACGCGTTCCAGGCACCCACCACCCTCAGCGTAAAGAACTTTCCACGCACATCTCCCTTAAACTTTTCCCCTCTCACCTTGAAATCGTGACCCCTAGTAACTGAGTCCCCCACTCTGGGAAAAAACTTCTTGCTATCCACCCTGTCTATACCTCTCATGATTTTGTAGACCTCAATCAGGTCCCCCCTCAACCTCCGTCTTTCTAATGTAAATAATCCTAATCTACTCAACCTCTCTTCATAGCTAGCGCCCTCCATACCCGGCAACATCCTGGTGAACCTCCTGTGCACCCTCTCCAAAGCATCCACATCCTTTTGGTAATGTGGCGAGCAGAACTGTACGCAGTATTCCAAATGTGGTCGAACCAACCAAGTTTTCCAACTCCAAACGAGAGATGGAAGCAGCACCGATGATATCATCAATATATTGGAGAAAGAGTTGTGGGTGGGGGCCAGAATAGGACTGGAACAAGGAATGTTCCACATACCCCATGAAGACACAGGCATAACTGGGGCCCACGTGGGGGGCCCACGTGGGGTACCCACGGCCACTCCTCTGACCTGAAGGAAATGAGTGGAGTTAAAAGAGAAGTTGTTGAGGGTGAGGACGAGCTCGGCCAAGCAGAGGAGGGTGGTGGTGGGTGGGAATGGTTCAGGCTTTTGCTCCAGGAAGAAACGGACAGCCCTAAGACCATCCTGGTGGGGGATGGATGTGTAAAGGGATTGCACGTCCATGGTAAAGAGGAGGCAGCTGGATCCTGCAAACTGGAAATATTGAAACTGGTGTAAAGCGGATGTATGTGGGCAGGGACTGGACCAGGGGAGAGAAGACTGAGTCAAGTAGGACGAGATGAGTTCTGTGAGGCAGGAGCAGGCTGAAACAATGGGTCTGCCCGGACAGTACTGTTTGTGGACTTTTGGAAGGAGGTAGAAGCGGGTTGTGCGGGGCTGGGGGACTATCAGCTTGGAGGCAATTGCAGGGAAGGTCACGATATGAAATGAGATCAGTTACGTAGTTGATACAATGGCCTGATGCGTCATAGTGGGGTCATGGTCCAGGGGGAGATAGGAGGAGGTATCTGAGAGCTGGCGCTCAGCCTCTGCAATGTAGAGGTCAGTACACCAGACTACAACAGCACTACCCTTATCAGCAGGCTTAGTGACAAAGTCAGGGTTAGATCTGAGTGCACGGCGTGCAGTCAGTTTGGAGGGAGATAGGTTGGATTTGGTGAGAGGGTCCGAGAAATTGAGGTGACTAATATCACGTCAACAGTTCTCAATAAACAGATCGAGAGCAGGTAGAAGGCCAGGGGGAGGGGTCCAGGTGGAGGGAATGTGTTGGAACTGGGGGAAGGGGTCTGTGGGACGGGGAGAGGACTCTTGTCCAAAGAAATGAGCACGGAGGCGAAGATGGAGGAAGAAGAGTTCGACGTTGTGTCGTGCCCGAAATTTGTTAAGGTGCGGATGCAGAGGGATAAAGCTGAGGCCTTTGCTGAGTACTGAGCGCTCAGCATCGGAGAGCGGAAGGTTAGGAGGGATGATGAGTACTCGACAGGAGGTGAGGTTAGGGGAGGGGATGGAGTCAGAGGGAAGGGGAGGGGAAGAAGGTTCCAGAGGGCCATGGGTATCTCTGAGTCGTTGCATCTTGTGGGCCTTGATGCCTGAAAGGAGAAGAGAGTTTCTTGTTAGCACGACGAATGAGCCGGAGGATGAAGTGGAACTGTGGAGTGGTGCAGCCCTGAGCCAGTATGTTGTGATGCTGTTGGAGAGAGAGGTTGAGAGTGTGCATGTGGTGCTGCATGGCACTGAGTGTGGGTCTTAGGATGCGGCGAGAGCAGCTCTCTATGGAACTTTGAATGTCACGGAGGTATCTGTGATCCGGGGAGGATTCAAAGCATGAGGGATGAAACTTCAGTTGAAATCCACGTGGGGTGAGTCTGAGCCGGAGGCAGTCGCTGAGAAATGTGATATGGCTGTTGAAACAAGTTTTAGCAAATACCTGGTCAAACACCAGGAGTGACTGAGAAATTAATGTCGGTGGGCAAGAAGAAAGATTGGAACAGAAATCCTGTCGGAGAGAGGAGTAGAACTTCTTCAAGGTGGGCATGCCTAGAAGAGATGTGGCAGTGAGTTATTATTTAATACAATATTCATAATGTTTACAGTTGGAGCATGTACTTCCATCTCAAAAGGAACAATATAACTTACATAATGTAGACAAAAGCCCAAAATTTAGGAAATTATACATTCATCTTGTACATGCTAACATTAATTGTTTTTCCATTATCATAGAATCCCGACAATGTGGAAGTAGGCTATTCAGCCCAACGAGTGCAAACCAACCCTCCAAGGAGCATCCCACACAGACCCACCCTAGACACTATGGACAATTTAGCATGGCCAATCCACCTTGCCCGCACATCTTTGGACTGTGGGATGAAACCAGAGAAACTCATGCAGACACGGGGAGAATGTGCAAACTCCACGCAGACAGTCGCCCAAGGCTGGAATCAAACCCAAGTCTCTGGCACTGTGAGGTAGCAGTGCTAACCACTGAGCCACCATGCCATCCTTAGTGGCTACGCCTTTAGGTGCCTGGGCCCCAAACTCTACAACTCTTTCCTAACACTTTCCACTTTTTTGCACACTCATAAAAAACCTCCTTCCTTGTCTAATTTTTGGCACCTGACCTAATATCTCATTAAGTGGCTCAGTGTCACACTTTATTTTGTGATGCTCCCATGAAGCACCTTCAAATATTTCACTGTCAATGGTTCCATAAATATGTTTGCCATTGTACTATTGGAATCTGACTGCCACACAGTGTACAAGGGAATCTTCCTTCTTTGATTCATTTTGGTGGGATTATAGCATTAACTTTCAGCACTTTACATAATGAACAAAGCTGTCTGCCCTTCCCTCTCCTAAATGGGCAGGCCAGATCTTAGCAGTGACCAAAGGTCATTAGGGCTGGATAACTACCAATACTAACTGTGGGATACCAAATCTGCCACAAAAGATCAACTCTGTTTTGATCACAATTGTTGTTCTCTCAGTCAGCTGAACCTCTGATTGCCCGTACACACATTCCATCAGCTTTGGTCCTCTATCACTCTGCCTTAAGGTGTCCCCAACCTCTTCATGACAATTTAATTAATGGAATTGTGAACAGAAAGGATCACAAATTTATATGGAAGTGTAAACAAACTGTTGAATAATTGTTGGAAATCTGAAACAGGGGCAGAAAATGCTGGAGAAATTCAGCAGGTCTGGTAGCAACTATGGACAGAGAAACAGAGTTAATGTTTCAAGCCCGGTCAATATGACTTCTTCAGAACTGATCCAAAAATGGTTAAAGATAACCAGATTGATTTATATTTGCTCAGCTAGTTTCGGTAGCTTCTAGAATCTGGATTTAAATTTAAAGTTTTCAGAAATACTGGAGAATGGCGTGAGGTTTCCTTTCCACAACTCCAGATCCC
Source organism: Rhincodon typus (assembly GCF_021869965.1). NCBI lineage: Eukaryota > Metazoa > Chordata > Chondrichthyes > Orectolobiformes > Rhincodontidae > Rhincodon > Rhincodon typus. The sequence goes on along the minus strand of NW_025977003.1, from coordinate 2,694 downwards.
CATATGTGATCAGAACCTTGTGTTCTAAATTTGAATCCTGAAATTCTGTGATCCTGTTATGTGAAATGTACAAGAGTACCTTATCCACATCAAGCATTGCAAGCTAAATCAGGGCAAACTGGCATCTTCTACCATATCACACAACATGTAAAAAAAAGGTCACAGGTTATTAAGGATCGTGCATGCAGTGAGAGCGGACCGTGTGCAGAATGTGGCAGTCACCTGGCACTCTGAGGTGGTGGACACAGTTCTCCCCAGTGCTTGGAGGCAGCGGTGAATGTGGTTCCTCCTGGCCTCCTATCACGATCAGAGGCGGCAGCAACATGACATTGGCAGCGGTAGCCTCGTAGTGCTCTGAGGTGGCAGCAGCTGGTGTGGTATCTCCCGGTGACTGGAGGTAGTTGTCCCGGTAATCGTAGGCAGCAGCAGGCATGGTTCCACCTGGGATCCTCTTGCGATCAGAGGCAGCAGCAGCATGACACCAGCAGCTGGTAATTGATGTGAGACTTGCAGGCTGACCAAGACTCCAGGCCGCAGTTAGGCCTAGGTTTCTGCATTGTTGGTGACAAACACCTTTATGGAGATTAGACTTAGATTTTAAGATCTGGATGTTTTTTCTAACTTCTGGCTTTCTGTTATTTCTGCCGCTTGTTATATAATTCTGGCTTTGTAACCAAGGTGGCACCAGAGAAGAGATTTTGCACACTTTTCACTGTATTCCTAGTCAGTTCTCGATATGACATGGAATTGAATTCGCACCTGTGGTGCTGTGGAGCTCAGGAGGAGGCTGAGATGAATCATTGAAATAATGTAGCCTTGTCTTTTGTACTGATGTACTGGGCATCGCATTATTGAGGACAGAGATATTTGTGGAGCCTCCACCTCCAAATTATTGCCTAATTGTCCACCACCATTCATGTCTGAACTGCAGTGCCTACATCTATACCATTGACTTTTGGAATCACTCAGCACTGTTCACTATTGCTGTTTCACCTTTTGGCAAGCAAGTCCTATATTTTAGCTTCACTGGACTGACACCTGTGCCTGGTGCTGCTAATGGCATATCCTCCTGCACCCTTCATCAAACCAGGTTCGTCTCTGACTTGACAGTAGGGGATATTTTAGGCCATGATGTTACAGATTATGTTTGTGTAGGATTGAGTTATTTTTCAATGATTAATCATTTTGACTTGATTAGGAAAGTGAGGAATCAAATTACCTTTTCTCTAAGTGTAGCAAATTGTAAAACACTTTTTTTAAAAAGAAGAATAGCTATATGGCTCAGATAATAAGTTTAAAGCAGATGTTCAAAAAACTGGAAACTAAAGTCTATTTTCCTTTATTTTAGAATCTAAATTCTCAAATAATATAATGACCCTTCAATAACATAGACAATAGAAAATTCTTGTTCAAATTTAACAATAAAATTAATTTTGTACTGTCTGATAAATTGTCTAACATGTGTGTACATGTTCAAAGGCATGAAGAATACAAAACCATATCTCTAATGTCAAAGCTCATTTAGATGAAATCAAATGGAAAATAATTTACCTGCAAATTTTGGTAGAGTTGCAGTTAAGAGAGACCTAGGCGTTCAAATACGTAATTCTTTGAAATTTGTGTCACAGATAGAGGGGGTGATTAAGACGCTGCTTAGCACACTTTCCTTCATTGCTCAGATCTTTGAGTATAGGAGTTGGGACGTCATGAGTAGTACAGGACTTTGGTCATGCCACTTCTGGAGTACCGCTTGCTGTTCTGGTCATCCTGTTAAAGGAAGGATGTTATTAAACTGGAGAGGGTTCAGAAGCTTTGCCAGGATGTTGCTGGGAATGGAGGTTTGAGTTGTAAAAATAGGCTGGGGCTTTTTTCACCGGAGCGTAGGAGGTTGAGGGGTGACCTTACAGAGGTTTATAAAACCATAAGGGGCATAGACAAGGTAACAGCAAGGGTCTTTTCCCTACTGGGGGAAGTTCAAAACTAGAGGGGGGAACATAAGTTTAAGGTGAGAGAAGAAAGATTTAAAAAAGGACACGGAGAGTGGTTCATGTGTGGAAAGATCTGCCAGAGAAAGTGGTGGACACAGGTACAATAACAATGTTTAAAAGACATTTGGATAAGTTCATGACTGGAAAAGGTTTGGAGGGATATGGGCCAAGTGCAGGCAGATGGGACTGGTTTAGTTTGGGAACATGGTCGGCATGGACTGGTTGGACCAAAGGGTCTGTTTCCGTGCTGTATTACTCCATGCTTGTTTTTAATTGCTCCAGTTAATCTAACAAATGTGAGATTGCTTCAAAGTAACAAAAAAGGCTTTTACCCAACAACTCAGCTATGTTTTAAAATGGTTCAAGTCACAAAGTTAAGCCATTAAAATATGTAAGAGGCCTACGCATATTAATTTGTATTGCTACTTTGACCTTTAATTTATTTTAGGCATCAACAGTTGTTTTGGAGCCTCACATATTTCTTTCAATTAAAGATAGGTTTTGGAGAAGATACTTAGGTATATCAATATTGAAATATCCAGGGTTGACAGTACATACTGTAAGCAGTTGCATAGATTGTTATACTTATCTCGGTTAAGAATAAGGTGCCATTTTATCTTGGTAAACATCTATGAAGTTAATAAGCCAAGATGATAAGCTGTCTTAAAATTGATGATGTTACAAAGTTAGTAGGAACTGCCGATGC
>NW_025977002.1:0-7159 GCF_021869965.1 Rhincodon typus | reverse complement strand
CTTCCCCCAGAGTTTGTGGATAACTCCTGATCAGGTGCAAGGGACCTATCCACCTTTATGCATTTTAAGACGTCCACCACGTGGTCCTCTGTAATATGGACACTTTTTATGACTCATATTTATGTCTCCAAGTTCTCCAGCTTCCATATCCTTCTCTGCAGTAAATACTAATGCGAAATACTCATTTACGATCTCAGCCTGCAGTTCCACTCAGAGACTGCCTTGTTGATCTTTAAAGGGGCCCTATTTTCTCCCTCGTTGCTTTTTTGTCCTAAATGTAGTTTCAGAATCTCTTGGGATTCCCCTTAACCCTATTTGCCAAAGATAGCTCATATCTCCTTTTCACCGTCCTGATTTCCCTCGAGTATACTCCTACTGCCCTTATACTTTGAGGGATTGACCCAATTCCTGCTGTCAATACCTGGCATGTGCTGCCTTCTTTTTCTTGACCAGAGCCACAATTTCTCGAGTCATCCAGTATCCCCTACACTTACCAGCCTTGCCCTTCACATGAACAGGAATATACTGTCTCTGGACTCTCCTTATTTTATTTTTGAAGGCCTCCCACTTTCCAAGCATCCCTTTACCTGTGAATTGCCTCTCCCGATCATCTTTTGGAAGTTCTTGCCCAATACCGTCAAAGTTGACCTTACTCCAATTTAGAACTCTGAAATTTATATTAAATATATAAGTTTTACATTTAAACTAATCCCATCTGCCTGCATCCGGCACACATCCCTCTAAACCTTTCTTAGACATGTATTTATTCAAATGTCTTTTAAACAGTGCGACTGTACCTGCATCCACCACCTCCTCTGAAAGTTGGTTCCATACATGAACCACTGTAAAAAAAAATTGTCCCTCATGTCTTTTTTTCATATGTCTTTCTCCTCTCACCTTACACATATGTCCCCTTGTCTTGAAATCCCCCAACCTAGGGAAAAAAACCCTTGCTATTCACATATTCTGTGCACCTCATGATTTTATAAACCTCTGTTAGGTCACCCCTTAACCTCCGATGCTCCAGTGAGAAAAGTCCTAGCTTTGGCAGTCCATTTTGATAATCAAACCCTCCATTCCTGGCAACATCCCAGCAAGTCTTTTCTGAACTGTCTCCAGTTTAATGATAATATCCTTCCTGTAACAGGGCGACCAGAACTGCACACAATACCTCAAATGAAGCCTCACCAACGTCCTGTACAACCTCAACATAACATCCCAACTCCTATACTCAAAGGTCTGAGCAATGAAGGCAAGTGTGCTAAACAACTTATTAACCACCCTGTCTACCTGTCTACATAAACTTCGAAGAATTATGTACCTGAATCTCAGCATTTCTCTGTTCCACAACACTACCCAGGGTGCAACCATCAATTGTGCAAGTCCTACCCTTGTTCATTTTACCAAAATACAATATCTCGCATTTATTCAAATTGAACTTCATCTTCCACTCCTCAACCCATTGACCCAATTGATCAAGATCTCGCTGTCATCTTAGATAACCTTCACTAACCACTATACCACCAATTCTAGTATCATCTGCAAACTTACTAATCTTGTCCCTTAAATTCTCATCCAAATCATTAATATAAATGAGAAACAAAAGTGGACCCTGTACCGATTGCTGTGGAACACCGCTGGTCACAGAACTCCACTCTGAAAAATCCTCCAGCATCATGCTCTCTTCCACAACTAAGCCAATTTTGTTTCCAATTAGCAAGCTCTTCCTGAATCACATGTGATCTAACTTTACTAGTTAGTCTACCATATGGAACCCTGTCAAAGGCTTTACTCTCACTCTCGAGGTGCTGCAAATCTAACCCAATTCCCCTGCCATTTGTCCACGGCCCTCTTAATCATTCCTTGAAAAGTTAAAATCCCAAATCTCTTTTGAGAATAACTGCTGAATCTGCATCCAGCTGCCATTCAGACTGTTCCAAATCCTGGGATCTTGCTGAGTCAAGTAATCTTCACATTTTCACCCTGCATTATTTGCCAATTATCTGAATGTTGTATTCTGCGGTTACCAAACGTTGCCACAATGTTAATAATTTTTCTTTCTCTGCAAACTACTATCCTGGAAACAAATCTACTACTCGACTAAATCATTGCTAATCAGCCCCAAGGAGAATTATCTGAGCTTCTGCTAGCTCTCTCCAAACCAGAAACCCATCATAATTTTAATTTACTTATGGGATGTGGTCTTTGCTGCCCAGACTAATATTGATTGCCCATTTTTATTTGATTTGGAGGAAGTGGTGGTGAACTCCATGTGCTGTAAGTACACCACTGTGCTGTTTAGACGATAATCCACCCTGGAGCCTCACCACCCTTCCTATCGCAGGAATCATACCTCAAACCTCACTACCCTCCCTATTATGAGAATGACCCTTGAGCCTCACTACCTGCACTATTGCAGGCATCACCCTCGAGCCTCACCACCCTCCACATCGCTGGAATCCGTCTCCAGATTCACGACCTGCCTGTCGTTGGAATCTCCCCCTAGCCTCAGAACTCTCACCATCTGTCCATATTTAGATTCCCCCAGTCTCACAAACCGCCTTATCTCTGTAATCTCCTCCAGCCTCAACACCCTCCTATCTCTGTAAATTCCTCCAGCCCATATAAACTTCCTTAGCTCTGTAATTGTCTTTACCCTCACAAAGCTCCCTTTGTTTGAAATCCAATCCAGCCTCACAATCCTCACCATTTCTGTAACCTCCTCCAACCTCACACTTTTCCCTATTTTAGTAATCTTCTCCACTCTCAGAACCCTTCCTGTCTCTAATATCCTCCAGCCTCACAAATCTCAATGATGTGCTTTCCTCTAATACAATGCTTATGATGATACCCCATTTTTACTCCTCCACTTGATGGCGGCACTTTCAATTTCCTGGGCTTCAAGCTCCAGAATATCCTGGTAAACCGCTTCATCTCTATACCTCACTTTTCTCCTGAAAACATTGACCAATCATGAGTCATTTATTCTAATATCTCCTTTTCTGAACTGGCTTGAAATATTGCTTGGCATCTTCCTATGTGAAGTGTCTTGGAGGTCTACAGTACAAAAAAAGGCTCTGTGGCCCATCCAGCCTGTGCCGGTTAAAAACCACCACCTAACTATTCTAATCTAAATTTCCAGCACTTGGCCCATAGACTTGTCTGCGGTGGCATCACAAGTGTGCATCTAAATATGTCTTAAATGTTATGAGGATCTCTGTGTCTACCACCTTACAGACAGTGAGGTTCAGAGCAATTGTCACAGCATGATAACATCACAGACAGCAACAGAGACGAGCTGAGTCTGTGCAAACCAAAGATCACCCACACATTGTGAAGGATGGGAGGGTCCCTGATAGGGGGCAGAGGAGATTTAACAGAATGATTTGTAGGAAGAGGGTTTTTAGTTGCATGGTTAGGGCTGTTTTTGACATTATTCTTTCATGTGACTTGGGCGTTGCTGGTACATATCGAGAATATCCATCTACAATAGATGGACTCTCCTTTCCAACCTTTCCCCTCGCCTGGGGTGTGGTAATCTTCAGGTTAAACCAGCCCTATGGTCAGGTAGGACAATGGTGACTTTCCCTTTGGCACAGTGATGCTACTGTGCCTTAGTGGTGAAGAGGGGCATGTTGAATGTGGTGGATGGGACACCACTCTGACACAGTGCTTCATCTGGAGGATGTTCAGTTTCTTTAATATTGTTGGGGCTGCACTGATGCGGGTAAGTGGAAAATGTTCCAACACAATCCGGATGAGTGCCTTATAGACAGCAAACAGTCATTGGGGAATCAGGTGTTTGGGGAAACTGAGATTGTTCTCCTTGTAACAAAGGAATTTGAGGGGACCTTTGATAGAGGTGTTTACAAAAGATATACATATGGATGATAAAACGTATACTCATCAACTGATCATAAAAAGGATTACAGGACACATATTGAAAGTTTTAGGGAAGATCTATTGAGAGAATGGGGTGATTTAAGAGAGAAATTTTACACGGCAAATGGGAATGAGCAGGAACACAATACTCACACACAATGCGAATATCCAGGTCCTGATGAACTGAGTAATTCTGTCAGAGTTTGGTGTTACAATTATTGAGATTCCCACCTGAAAGTCCACTTGTAATATCCTGTAACACAAATTCATAAAATCCATAACTGTCAGTCCAGGGTAGAAATTCACAACATCTCCTCCTCCTGGCCGAGGATAACTGTGCATTGTCCCTGCTACACATTATCCCTTGTGGAGGTCAGCAGTGAATTCAGGGGGAAAACTATTTGGGTTTCTGGGAGTTTCCACCTTGGGACTTCATGTCACTGAACAGATCAGCAGGTCTTTGACACATGGCAAAGAATGGCCAAGAGTTAGTGAGATGCAGACAGCAGGATTCGTTTCCTTTTCTTTCCTTCCGTGCTGCTGCACTGCCACAATGAGACTTTGGGCCGGAAAAGCTAACGCAGCTTGATGGATAAGTTGTCTCGATTCTGAACAATGGACAGTAAGCTTCTTCCAGTCATTCGAAAGAATGCCCATTAAAAAGGTAGCAATTACGTATATGTCGTGTTGCCCAGTGTTCCCAACGAAAAGATTAGAAGAATGAGGGAGGATTTCATAAAAAAGGGATAACAGTCAAGTTTCATGAGGGTTACAGTTTATGGAGAGATATTGATAAATGGGCGACAAGTTGGCAAATGGAGTATAATGCGGGAAAATGTGAAGTTGTTCATTTTTGAGGAGACAACCAAAGAACACAGTGTTATTGAAAAGGTAAAAACTGTGGAAAACTGCAACACAAAGGGACTCAGGAATAATTGTGCAGGAAACACGAAGCGAGCATACAGTTGCAGTTCAGCCTTAGACAGTTCCCAGCGAGAGGGATGGATTCAGTACAGTAGTAAGGAAGGGTAATGGGAAGTTATCCCTTATGTCAAGGTGTTTGCAGTATAAGAGTTTGGAATATATGTCTTAGGACAAATGTACAAATTGCTCTTAAGACCACATCTGGAGGAATGTAAGCAGCTTTTTTGGTCCACTTATTCAAGCAAATATATCACTTCATTGGAGGCACTTCAGAGAAGATGAACTAGGATGATCATTGGTTTGGAGGGGTTATCTTTTAAGCTAAGACTAAACAGGTTTAGAACCTACTAACTAGATTTTTGAAGAATGAGAGATGATCTAATTAAAAATATAGGATTCTTAAGGGAGTTGACAGGATAAATGCTGAGGGGATATTTCCCATCGTGGGAGCAGATTCTTGATAAGGCGGAGAATACAGCGTTCTCTTTTGGAATCGTCATGGTTAAGGCAACACAGACATGGGTAAGGGGTTTCAGTCGCAAATGAGCTGGAGTGAGGTGGAGAGAAGGAGCATTTTAGAGATTGAAGTTTCTGGCATTTGTGATTGAGAAGATGTATGGTAAGATGTTCATCTTGAGGCCAGATATGACAGCATTATTGAGAAGAGTGCAGTTCAGCCTTAGACAGTTCCCAGCGAGAGGGATGGATTCAGTACAGTAGTAAGGAAAAGTAATTTGTAATAACAACTGAAGGCAATGGGTCTAACTATTACAAAGTGTTTTTGGAGGAAATTTCAGCTAATCAAGTAGTGGAAGCATGCTAAGCAGTTTTATAATTGAGTAACAGTGGGGCAAAGGAGAGTGATGGAGGGGAGTTAGATCTGAACATTGTAGTATACATGTGAAACCTAACACGGTGCTTGTGGAAGATCTCACCTCCTGGCAGTATGTCGGCGAGAAATAGGATGGGCCAAGGATAGATCCTTGAGGGACATCGACTACATGGATTTCAGACAGGAAAGAGAGAGTGGAGATGGAGTGGGATTTTCCAATGACGGTGAGGTCAAATATTGGTTTTAAACAGAATGGGTAAGAAGGACATAACCAGAAAAGAGAAACAGACAGAACAAGTAACAATATCTGTGAATTGGCATGGGGGAGAGGCAAGGAGGAGGAGGAGAAATAAGACAGAGTTAGAATGTTTGTAGTTTAGCGAGAATAGGGCAAAGGGTTAAGATGAGCTCTGATAAGGCTTGACACGAGACTGGAGAAAGATGCAAGTTTAGGACTAAAACGAGGAGCAACATGCAAGGCAATTTGGTTTGATGGGCTAGTGGAAGAGAGGGAAGCAGCAGAGACAGCTGATTGGATTGTCTCAATCTTAGTGACATAGAAACTCCATGTGTCTCCCTCACTTGTTGTTGGAGGGGAGGATGGAAAAGACAGGATGATGGACGTGTTTTGCAAAGAAACAATGCCTGTGTTAGTTACATTTAAAAATGAGTGAACAAACCTGATGTACTTAACTTTTATCCAGAATATTAAAATGTACAACAGAAGTCGGGGTTCGAATCCCATGTCAGCAGATGGTGGAATTTGAATTCAATAAAAAATAACTGGAATTAAGAATCAACTGGTTGCCATGGAATCATTGCTAATGGCAGAAAAAAAATCTAATGTCCTTCAGGGAAAGAAATTGGCCAACCTCAGCAAGCCACTCAGTTGCAAATCACTGCAAAGTCTCAACAAAGGAACGAAACTGGGTGGACCACTTGGCATCTACCAAGGCACTAGGAAAGACAACTGCAGAATCAGCCCTATCGACCCCGCAAACTTCTCCTTACTAATATCTGGGGGCCAGTGGCAAAATTTGGAGAGCTGACTCAAAGACTAGTCAAGAAACAGCGTCATATGCATGGAATCATACCTTACAGACAATGACACACGTCACTATCACTGTCCTTTGATAAGTCCTGTCCCACGAGCAGGACAGACCCGGCAGACGTGGCAACACAGTGGTATTTTGACCAGATTGATTTGACCTGAGAGTACTCGACACTGACTCTGACGCCTAGGAGTCTCATGGCTCCTGCTGATTACCATGTACCATCCTCCCTCGGTTGATAAATCGGCAGCAGTATTATTGCTGGATTATTAATCCAGAGACCCAGCTAACGTTCTGGGGACTTGGGTTCGAATCCTGCCATGGTAGATGGTGGAATTTGAATTAAATAATGATCTGGAATTAAGAGTCTAATGATGACCATGAAACCATTGCTGATTATCAGGAAAGACCGATCTGGTTCGCTGATGTCCTTTTGGGAAGGAAATCTGCCATCCTTACTTGGTCTGGA
>NW_025977001.1:0-7159 GCF_021869965.1 Rhincodon typus | reverse complement strand
GCCAAGCAGCATCAGAGGAGCAGGAAGGCAGACGTTTCGGGCCTAGATCCTTCTTCAGAAGATCCTTTTTCTGAAGAAGGGTCTAGGCCCGAAATGTCAGCCTTCCTGCTCCTCTGATCCTGCTTGGCCTGCTGTGTTCATCCAGCTCTACACCTTGTTATCTCAGATTCTCCAGCATCTGCAGTTCCTACTATCTCTACTGCATCTGCATGCTTACTTTCAGCAACTAATCTACAAGGACACCCAGGACTCATTGCAACTCCTTTCCCAATGTATCACCATTCTAAAAATCATCTGCCTTCCTGTTTTTGCTACCAAAGTGAATAGCCTCAGATTGATCCATATTATTTTTAATTCTTTGACTTGTCCTATTTGAGCAGACTATGAAATACACATACACTCACATACTTAGACATGCCGCACTTGCACACAGACACACGCATACGCATGTGCACGCTCACACTCTCAGGCTCATCTGCTGAAACACCGACACACAGGCTCACACACCTGAGTTACACACTCACTCATGCATGTGGGCACCCAGGCACAGACATACAGAGATAATATAGATACACACAACCCCACACACACACATATAAACACGCACACCTGCCCACACATGTATCCCACACACACTCAGATCAACAAAGAATGAGAAATACATTGTTAGGCAAACAATAGGAAAGAGAAGACTTTTGTTTGGAGTGTGAATTTTGTAACAGTACATAGACAAAAGAATTCAACTCCTGTATTCAAACACTTGCAGATTCCTTAAAGATTAAATGTTACACGTACTCACAACAAACTTTATAATGATGTGTGCATTAACATCTCTCCACATGCCTCCTTTCAATAGCTCCTAACTTCACATTGCAGTGGCCTTGCTTTTAAATTCAGCTAAAAGGCCTGTTACATCAGTTTTTCTGTGACCTCCATTCTTGGTTTTACTGAAGGTTTTATTAGCTTGGCACGCTGAAGATTCAAAGAGGCTCCAGTGCTCCACAGTACAACCTCAGGCTACTTCTTGCTGAAATTATATGGATGGATTTCCTGGAAGATTCAAACACCACAGGCTCACGGTTTTATTGCCATCCAGTACATCTCGAGAGAAGCTACCCACAAAATGAAGTATTTCACGGAATGGTAGAGGTTTCTGGGCTGAATCTCCCTCAGTAGGGATGGGGCAGGGGGAGAGAATGCCGTGAAGCATTTTATCTAGAAATGTGGGAATCTATCAGCAGGACTTATTCACTGCCCTTGTGGGCCATGTGGGTTAATCACAGTTGAAGCTCTCCAGCACTTCAGGTCACATTACTTAACAACAGATGTAATTCTGACTGCTCCTGACAAGTATTTAAATTAAGACAAGTGCAGTAAACAGGAAAAAATGATAGGACTGTGTTAGACTGTAGAATATCTCCTTGCAATTGTTTTAACTTATGGGACACCTTCTCCATAAAAGCTCACTTCATTTACATATAAATACAGAAACCAGGAGCAGGAGTAGGCCATTTGGCCCCTCAAGCTGGCTGTGCCATTTGGTATGGTTATGGTAAACTGATTGTGGCCTCGAGTGCACTTTCCTGCCCACCCTCTATATCCAATGCAGCCTTAAAAATATTCAATAACTGTCCCTCCATTGCTGTCTGGGAAACAGAATTCCACATGCTCGTGACTCTTTGAGAGAAAGAAGTAGGAGTCTCCTTATTGTTAAAATGCATCCCCTAGTTCTAGTCCATTAAGGAAAGCATCCTCTCAGTATCCACCTTGTCAAGGCGACTCAAGATCTTGTATATTTGAATAAGATCCGCTCTCATTATTCTAAATGCCAGCTCAACTTTTCTTCCTAACACCTTCAGCCCACAAATCCATCAGATGAATCTTTCCTGAACTGCTTCCAATGCAGTTATATCCAGTCTTAAGCAAAGAAACGAAAACTGTAACAGAACTCCAGATGTGGTCTAACCAACATCCTGTAAAGCTGCAGCGAAGTATGTTTTTTAAATTCCAATCCATTTGGAATAAATATCAACATTCTATTTGGCTGTCTAATCGCTTGCTGTACCTGTGTACTAACATTTTGTGATTTATGTACAAGGTCATCAAGATCCCACTGAGTTCTTCAGTCTCTCGCCATTAAAATAAAATGCTGCTTTTCTATTCTTCCTGACAAAGTGGACAAGTTCATATTTCTCCATATTTTAATCCATCTGCCAAATTTTTGCCCACTCAATTAACTTATTTATAGTATATCCCTTTGCAGACTCCTTATGTCATCTTCACAACTTACTGTCATACCAATTTTTGTGTCATCAGCAAATTTAACAACATAAGGTGCCTTCATCCAAGTTTATGTTATTAATTGTAACTAGTTGTGGTCCCAGTATTAATCAAAACCGAAACAACTGCAGATGCTGTAAATCAGAAACAAAAACAGAAGTTGCTGGAAAAGCTCAGCAGGTCTGGCAGCATCTGTGAAGAGAAATTACAGTTAACGTTTCAGGTCCAGTGACCCTCCCCTGCTGAGCTTTTCCAGCAACTTCTATTTTTGTCCCAGTATTAATCCTTGTGACACTTCACTTGTTACACCTCGCTCGTTCAAAAATGACCTGTTTATTCTTAGCGTCTGCTTCCTGCTGGCTAACCAATCCTGTATCCATGTGAATATGTTGTTCCCTACACCATGAGCTCTTATTTTGTCGTGTTAATGTTTGGTGATTGTTGTAATCTGTGATGTGACACCTCGTCGAATGCTTTTAGGAAATCCAAACACACCACATCTACAGGTTCCCCCTTTATCCATGTTGCTTTTTACTTCCTTGAAGAACTCCAATATATCAGTCAAGCATGATTCCCCTTTCACAAAATCATGTTAACCCTGACTGGTTGAATTAAGAGATTGAGTTAACTCTCCAAATGCCCTGCTATCCACCTTAATAATAGATTATAGCATTTTCCCTCATGCAGACTTTAGGTTAACTGGCCTGTAGTTTCCTACAGTCTCGCTCCCTTCATTCTTGAATCCATTAACCATTTTACAATTTGATATGGCACTTGCAGAACTGAGGGAACTTTGGAAAATTACAACCGGTGTATTTACTGTCTCAGCAGTGGTTACTTTTAAGACTCTATGATAAAGTCCAGCAGGTCCAGAAGACTAGTCAGCCTTTAGTTCAAATAAGGTTCACAGCACTCTTTCCCAGGTGTTTGCAGTAAGTTCCACCTTTTCATGCCTTGACTTACAAGTATTTTTGGGATTTTATTTATGTCTTCAACAGTGAACACATTCACAGAATAACTGCTCAGCGATTCTGCTGTTTGCTTATTTACCCAGTGTTGGACTGAGACAGTTCAGAAAAGGTTCATTAGGTTGATTGCCAGCATGGAAGGATTTGCTTATGAGGAGAGGTTGAGTAGTTTGGGCTCGTACTCATTGGAGTTTAGAAGAACAAAAGGCAACCTTACTGAATGTATGAGATTCTTAAGGGGCTTCACGGGGTCGATGCAGAGATTGTATCCCCTTGTGGAAGAGTCTATGACCAGAGGGCATTGTCTCAGAGTAAGGGGTCACCCTTAGGACAGAGATAGAGAGGACTTTTTTCTCTCTGAGAGTGGTGAATCTGTGGCATTTTTTACCATAAAGAACATGTTGACGTTGGGTGTTTAAGTATCTTCAAAGCTGAGATAGATGGACATGTTATCCGTAAGGGAATCAAGGGTCATGGGACGGGGCAGGAAAGTATAGTCAAGAATTATCAGATCAACCATGACCTCATTGAGTGTGGAACAGGCTCAATGGACTGAATGGCCTGCTTTGTTCCCATGTCTTATGGCATCAATGGTTATTTACCTCATTACCAGTTATGGGAGTTTGCTGTGGGAAAATTGGCTGCTATTTTTCTACATTATGTAATGTGACCACCCCATCTAAAAACACTTCATCAATTTTAAAGCGTTTGGGGATGCTTGTGGAAATGCTATATAAATACCAGCTGGCACCCCATTCAAAAGGAAGAAAGCCTCCTTCCTCACAATTGCCTGGCATTACTATCAGGAATCAGCCCCGCTTGTTGAAATCGTCCCAAAAGGTAGGCGCTGTATTTGACCCGGTAACTGATGTTGGTACCTGCCCAGTCAATTTAAACACAAGCATCCTGTGAATTTTATTGGTGGATAAATTTGATTGACAGCCCTTTCTGAGGTTGAGCAATTGGGAATTTGATTTGTTCCAGTTGGTCTTTGAGAAGTAACTCTCAGCTTCTATTGTACAAACTGAGGGATTGACCATCCATGTGAGATAGATAGGTCACAGCAATCCCCATGGACATCCATCAATAAAACACCTTGTAGATACATATCCAGTCTCCTTTGCCTCTTTCTGTTGCAGATATGCAGGTCTCGACTTTAACTTTCACTGAAGGGATAACTGCTGTAAATCTATAGTCTGCTGTTGCTTCATTTCCATTTATTATTTGCATTGGAATATGTTTGGCAGCTTTAAGCCTGAACCACAGTCTAGTGAAATGGGAGTTCTGCTGCCTTCCTCTGTCAGCAAATATTATATCAAAGCAAGCTTGCAAACAGTAAACTGAATTTAGAGTTAACAACCGGTTGTGCTTAATCCTTGAGATCACTATAAATCACTTGGATATCAGGCAGGCAAAAGCTCTGGGCACAGACAGCAAGGGCATACCTAAAGGGATGCCTGAGACATTGAACACAAAAAGATCAAAATAAACACACACACACGCACACTGTACCCCGCACTCCCCACACCCCATACACATCTTTTCAAAAAGCACACGAGTGTTAGAAGCTGTATTACATCCTGGAATATTCTGCTAAGGTGCATCTGTGTCCCAGTTACGGACTGAAAGTGCAAATGTAGTGATGTAACAAAGACATGGGTCAGCTAGAATTTAGTTGCTGTAAGGTTTGGGGGAGATACTAGTGTAGTGATAATGCCATTGATGAGTATTGTCAATGCTCTGGGATATGGGTTCAAGTCCCACTATAGTGGCTAGTGAAATTTACATTCAATTAATAATTCTGGTATTAAAATCTATCTTCGGTAATGGCGACCACATCATTGATTGTTCTAAAAAACCCATTCTGTTCACTAATACCTTCCAGGGAAAGAAATCTGCCAACAGTAGACCAACAGCAGTGTGCTTGACTGTTATCTGCTGTCTAAAATGGCCCTAGCAAGCCCCTCAGTACCAGGTTAATTAGGGAAGGACATCAAATTCTGACTTTGATCTTACAAAAAATACATTTTTTACAAATGGTCAGGAAACTTTGCGTATTAGAAGGTAGGAGGGAGTGTTCCAGTTTCATGTGGCAAGGGGAGAGTCAGCTATTCACCTGATGGGTAAAAGCACCTTCCACTGTTAGGACTCCTTCCTTCACATTGTTGAAAAAAATTGCGAATCACACATGCGCCTGACTGCCCATTCCTACCTTCCTTGACTTTGTGGGTTTGGGATTAAAAGCCCTTAACAAGCTCAATCGTCCCTTAATTATTAATTTACAGCAATGGGCCGGCTGCCGATTTTGGTGCTCACTCATCATCTTGTATTATGGGGCCAGAGCTCAGAGGTGGTGGGTTCGCCACCCTTCCCTACATTACGTGACTCCCTCCCCACCGAAAACCACACCCGTCAGCGGGGGCATGTAATTCCCAGCCCATAGTCATGCTGGTAACCTAGGAAACGGGCTGACAGAGAACAAAGGTACAAGTCAAAGGTAGACGCTGCAGTCAAAAGTTAGACTCTTGTGGTGTAGCAGTACACGCCCTACCTCTGGGCTGGAAAGCCCAAGTTCAAGTCCCACCAGCTACAAAGGTATATTGTAACATGTCTGACCAGGTTCATTGAAAACATCTCCTGTCGAAAGCCTCTAAGAATTCAAGATGTGGAGGTGCTGGTGTTGGACTGTGGTGGACAAAGTCAGAAGTATATGACACCAGGTTATAGTCCAACAGGTTTATTTGGAATCACACAAGCTTTCGGAGCACACCTGACAAAGGGACTGTGCTCCGAAAGCTTGTGTGATCCCAAATAAACCTGTTGGACTATAACCTGGTGTCGTGTGACTTCTGTCTAAGATTTCAAAGTTGAAAGGACAGTTGCTGTTCCTTACGTTGTGTGACTTTCACCAGTACCTACAGCAAGGTGGGGAATTAAAATGACATGTGATTGGAAACTTGGGATCATTTATTTGTTGATTCACGTGAAAGAATAAAGCACTAATGGTGAGGGTGACTATGTAATCATTGTCAATTGTCATAAAACCCATCTAGTTCACCAATGCCCTACAAGGGAAGGAAATCTGCCTTCTTTACCCAATGTGGCCCAGATGGAGTCATAGTTGTACATTCCATTTGCCAGCATTTGGCCCATATCTCTCTAAACCTTTCCTGTTCATGTACCCATCCAGATGCCTTTTAACTGTTGTAATTGTACCAGCCCCCACCACTCCCTCTGGCAGCTCGTTCCATACACGCACCACCCTCTGTGTGAAAACGTTCCCCCTGATGTCCCTTTTAAATCCTTCCCTTCTCACCTTAAACCTATGCCCTATAGCTTTGGACTCCCCTAGCCTGGGGAAAGAGACCTTGGCTATTCACCTTATCCATGCCCCTCATGATTTTATAAACCTCTATCAGGTTACCCCTCAGTCTCCGACGCTCCAGGGAAAACAGCCCCAGCTTATTCAGCCTCTCCCTATAGCTCAAGTCCTCCAACCCCGGCAACATCCTTGTAAATCTTTTCTGAGCCCTTTCAAGTTTAACAGCATCTTTCCTATAGCAGGGAGACCAGAATTGAACATGTGACTCTGGAGCCATAGGAATGAGGTTGGCTTCTAGGGATGGAGGGAAAATGCTGGCTTAGATACTGATGCCCACCACCCATGAATGAATTAAAAAAAAATACTGAGAATGAGTAAAATGGAGTGGGGGTGGTGAGCAATTAGGGATACAGAATAAACCTCTCGCCTAGCCAGTGACGCCCACATCCTGTGAGCAAATACACTTTTCAAAAAACATTTACTGACTGAACAGATTTCAGTTTTGAGGAACCATAGTGATTTGCTTTTGTCCCTGAGTTAATCAAACAACTGATCTAACCAGAGATAGTAGGAACTGCAGATGCTGGAG
>NW_025977000.1:0-7159 GCF_021869965.1 Rhincodon typus | reverse complement strand
TGATTTTCTGAAGAAGGGTCTAGGCCCGAAATGTCAGCCTTCCTGCTCCTCTGATGCTGCTTGGCCTGCTGTGTTCATCCAGCTCTACACCTTTCTATCTCAGATTCTCCAGCATCTGCAGTTCCTACTATCATCGAAGCAGCTGTTGTGAATATTTGGAACATTCATCCCCTTCTGTAAAACTCACAATGATATCACATTTTTAAATGAATTTACTCGGGAGGGATAATATTCCCCCTCTAAAAGAGAAGTGGAAAGCTGGAAACTCTCCCTTTTAATAGCAATTGATGCTGGGTCAGGGAGCACTGGATTATTGTTAGTAGATTTTAAGAGCTTGAGACATGAACTGGTGCAATCTGTTCATATTTATTGTTTGGGAGCTATATGTAAAAATATGGTAGACCAGAGCTTTTCCAGAGTCTCCTTCAGCCTATGTCTCATTTGCCATGTGACCTACAATGCCAAGCTCCTTAAGCAATTGCTCAGTAGCTATTGGCACATGATTGATGGAGTTAACCCTTTATTTCACAGGTAAGGGATTCCTGACTAAGCAGGGATGTGGATCAGTGTTGTGAGAAGGGAGAGAGACAACAGCAGAGAACTGGGATGCTCCAGAGAGGGAGAAAGTTGCCTGCACTTTTTGTCCCAGAATGCAGTCACAACTCGAGGATAGGGCCTTTGGATTTGGAACGTGTTCAGAGTCAGGGAGGTACAATTGCAAGTGAGGTAAGTCGAGGGACTAGGAAGGTGGGAGTGCAGGAATCCCAGCCCTTGTAATGTCTATCTTGCTTGAGGTTCTTGCAGCTTGGATGTGAAGGATGTGAGTGTGGGTTGCCAAGGTAACTGAGCAAACTTCCCACAATGCATTGTGGTATGGCAACTGGTTTGAGTGGAGCAGTTAAAAGGAATGTAATGTTATTTGGGGATGGTATAATCAGTTCTTTGTGAGTGTGGGTCAGTGTTGTCTGCCTACTGCCTGCGTTCAGGATATCGCTCTGGACTGGAGGGCAACGTGTAGTGGGAGGGGGGAGTGTTTAGAGCTGTATTCCTCATAAACACCAATGATGTGCATTGGACTAGGAAAGATGTTCTGTTTTCTTTTAGGATCATAAACAATTAGGAGCTACATTAAAAAATAAATAATTTTTAAAAATCTCTGGACTATTATCTGAGCCACAAGCAAGTTGGCATGGAGTATATAAGATAAATGTGTGAATCAAAACTGGGGTGGGAGGGATGGGTTTCAATTCAAAGAGCATTGGCACCAATATTGGGGAGGATGGGAGTTGTATTGTTAGGACAGGCTTTCTCTAAGCAGTGTTGGGACCAGTGCTTTATCAAGCTGTATATCCAGAGCAGCAAAAATTTAAACTAAATTGTGGGGAAAGGGATCATGAGGAGATTTGGTAAGTCAAATGGAAATGAGATAATATAACAGAATAGCAATTTAGCTAATGATAAACTGAGCATGGGAGGAAGGAACATCAAGTCTAATGTTAAAGAGTGCACCAGCAGATCAGGCCAAAGATGACAAAACTGATTGAAAGATCGAGACTCTGCATCTGAATACTTGAAGCATTCATAATAAAATAGTGAATGGTTAGCATGAATATAAATAAATCTGTATGATATGATAACATCACAGAGACATAAGGTGACCAAGGCTGGGACATGAATACCAAAGGGTATTTGATATTTTGAAAAGATAGGGAGCTAGTAAAAGGTGGTGAAGTAATTTGCTTAATTAAGGATGCTGTCACTGCAATGGCTACAGATGATTTAAAGTAGGAAGAGAAAAATCAGTTTGGGTAGAGATAAGAAATATAGAAGGTGCAAGGATAATGTGGAAGTAGTTTATAGGCTCCCATAACAATAGTTACACTGTAGAATGAAGTATACAGGAAGAATAAATTGGGCATATAAGAAAGGTCACACAATAATCGTGGATGACTTTAATCAACATGTAGATTGGGCAAATAAAAGGTAGCTTGGAAAATGAGTTTGTGTCATGTACTCAAAACAATTTCTTAGAGCAGGACATTCTCAATCAACTTTGCTGTTTTGGACCTGGTCATGACAGGATTAATCAATAGCCTCAAGGAAATGGAACTTCTAGGTGACAGCAATTATGGCTTGATAGAATTTCACATTCAGTGTGAAGGGATGTGTATGGATCCAAGACTGGTGTTTTAAACATGAGTACAAGTAATTAAAAGGGCTTAAAGACAGACAGCTAGATAATGTAAACTTGGTAAGTTAGTTAGAAAGTTGGAAAGTAGAGATGCAGTAGCAGATGTTCAAGGAGATATTTACTGACTTGGCAAAGATTTGTCAAAGTAAGAAAGATTCTGTGAGAAGGATGGATGATCTGTAGCTGAATAAGGAAGTCAAAGAATAGCATCAAATTGAAACAAACACTGTACAAATCTGCACAGAGTCATGGTGAATTTAGTCAGGTTTTAAGAACCAGCAAGGAACATCTGAAAAAAAATGGGAGAATGTAGATTATGAAATGAAGCTGACTAGTCATATAGAAAAAGGTAAGAGTTTCCACAAGTACTTAAGTAGGAGCCTGGGGAATTGACAATAAAAACCCACAAATGACAGAAGAGTTGAAAAGGTATGTGGTGTTAACTTCACTGTTGAAGACTTAGAAAACTTCCCAAAAGTACTTGAAAATCATAAGCAAGGAGGGAAAACTCAAAACAGTCTCCATCATCGGCAAAAAGGTGCAGTGAAAATGATCAGCCTGAAAGGCTGACAAGTACCAAGGACCAACTGGCCAGAATCTGGGGGTGGCACAGTGGCTCAGTGGTTAGCACTGCTGCCTCACAGCACCAGGGACCCGCGTTCGATTCCACCCTCGGGTGACTGTCTGTGTGGAGTTTGCATGTTCTCCCTGGTGTCATGTGACTTCTGACTTTGTCCCTCCCCAGTCCAACACCGGCACCTCCACATCATTTCTTCACCCAAATATTCCCTCTCACCCATGTCTGCATGGGTTTCCTCCACAGTCCACAGATGTGGATTGGCCATGCTAAATTGCCTGTAGTGTTCAGGGATGTGTAGATACAGGGGAGGGGGATAGGTCGGGGTGGGATGCTCTGAGGTTTGGTGTGGACATGTTGGGCTGAAGAACCTGTTTCCACACTGTAGAGATTCTATGATTTCTATGATCTGAGGGTCTGAAAAGAAGTGGTGATTGGATATAACCTTTTAAACATTCCCCACATTCTGGAAGGGTCCCAGCGGATTGAATAATGGATTGGATAATGCTATAATCAGTCATTGAAAAGGCTATTACAGGATGCTTAGAAAAAAATAATGATCAGGCAGAGTCGACATGGCTTTGTGAAAGGAAGATCGTGTTTAACTAATCAATTAGGGTATTTTTGAGACAAAATAACAAGCAACGTGAATAAAAGGGAACCTAACTATAGGTTTGATTCACTTGGACTTTCAAAAGGCACTTGATAACATGGCATGTCAAAGGTTATGACATTAGAGCACATTATGTAGGGAGTGATATATTATCCTGGATAAAGAATTGGTTGGTTAATGAGGAACAGAGAGTTAGGATAAATGTGCACATTTCAGGTTGGCAGGCTCTTACTAGTGAGTTCTACAGGGATCAGAACTGAGGCCTCAACTATTTACAACTTCTTTCCATGACTTGAATGTATGGTAAATACATTGCTGATGATATCAGGGTAGATAGGAAAATAATTTGTCAGGTGGGTCTGAAGAGTTTGCAAAGCGTTGTTGCAGATTAAGTGAGTGGTCAAAAATGTGGAATATAAGGAGTAATGTAGGAAAATGTGAATTTATTCAATTTGGCAGGAAAATTGGAAAGCATAGAACATAAAACATAGAACAGTACAGGCCCTTCGGCCCACGATGTTGTGCCGAACTTTTACCCTAATCCTAAGGTCTATCTAACCTCCACCCCTTCCTTATACTATCATCCATATGCCTATCTAATAGCTGCTTAAATGCCCCTAATGAGGCCGACTCCACTACCCTCTCCGGCAATGCATTCCACGCCCCTAACTCTCTCTGAGTAAAGAACCTACCTCTGACGTCTTCCCTGTATCTACCTCCACTCACTTTAAAACTATGCCCCCTCATAATAGCTACCTCCACCCTAGGAAAAAGTCTCTGGCTGTCCACTCTATCTATACCTCTGATCATTTTGTACACCTCTATCAAGTCACCTTTCATCCTTCGTTGTTCTAAAGAGAAAAGCCCTAGCGCTCTCAACCTTTCCTCGTAAGACCTTCTCTCCATTCCAGGCAACATCCTGGTAAATCTCCTCTGCACCTTTTCCAACGCCTCCTCATCTTTCCTGTAATGAGGTGACCAGAACTGGACACAATATTCCAGATGCGGCCAAACCAGGCTTTTGTATAGCTGGAGCATAGCTTCACGGTTCTTGAACTCAATCCCTCTATTAATGAAAGCTAACACACCATACGCCTTCTTAACAACTCTATCCACCTGGGTGGCAGCTTTCAGGGAACTGTGAACATGAATCCCAAGATCCCTCAACTCCTCCACACTGCCAAGAATCTTTCCGTTAACCCTGTATTCTGCTTTCAAGTTTGTCCTTCCAAAATGAATCACCTCACACTTTTCAGGGTTAAACTCCATCTGCCACTTCTCAGCCCAGCTCTGCATCCTATCAATGTCCCTTTGTAACCTAAAACAGCCGTCCGCACTGTCCACAACGTGACCCACCTTCACAGCATACTATTTAAATGGAGAATCTGATGGGATGGAGGGATGTGGATATCCTGGTATATGAATCACAAGTAGTTATTTTGCAGGTGCAGCAAATAATTAGGAACACGAATGGAATGTTGGTGTTTATCACAAGGAGAATAGAATATATAAGTTGAGATGCTTTCCTGCAGCTGTACTGGGCTTGTGGAGACTAATCTGGAGTACTGTGTACAGCCTGATTTGAATAAAAGATTCAATTACATTTGAAACAGTTCAGATAAAACTCACTTAGCTCATTCCTTGATGAAGGGCTCATCTTATGAAGAAAGATCAAATTGTTTAGGCCAATACCCATTGGAATTTTGCGAAATGAGATGTGTGTTTGATTGAAATATATGGGGATGAGGGTAGAGGGATTGAAGGGTGGAAACAGGTATTTCCCCTTGCAGAGATCTTAGAAATAGGGGGCACAGTTTAGAATTTTTTTTTCTTTGTTCATTCACAGGTTGAGGGTGTCACTGTCTAAGCAGCATTTATTGCCGATCCCGAATTGCACAGAGGGCAATTAAGAGAGCCTCCCCTTTAAGAAAGAGATTAGAACTGTTTTCTCTCAGTAGCTTGTTAGTCTGTGGAATTGTCCTCTCTAGAAAACAATAGAGGATGTGTCATTGAATTTATTCAAGGCAGAATTAGATAGATTACTGATGGACAATGAAGTAAAGGATAATGGCAGACAGACAGGAAAGTGGAGTTGATCGTTTGTGATCTTATTGTGGAATGGCAGCTGTCTCAATGTGCCAATAGCCCTACTGCTGCACGTAACCCATATGTTCCTAATCCAGTGAAGTGGATACAGTTGAGGAACAGATCAGCCATGTCCTAATTGAATTAGGAGCAGATTTGAGGCGCTCAAAGGCATCCTCCTGTTTCTTATGTTCTCATGATCTCCTCAAGAAGATTGTTTTGAAAGAAGCTTTCAGATTTATCAGAGTACAAAGACCAAAGCTGTGTCGAATTGCAATGGAAACATTGTGTTCTATGGTCAAGAATACATCTTTCTGGCAGCTTCCTTGTGCAGCCTTAACTTTTTGTCGAGGCTCAAGTTGATGCTATTTTGGTGATGAGAAGAGCTATGATGATTCTTTTGGGGAAAGGAGCCTGACAGATGGTACAGAACTATTTTAAAAGGCTTGATTTATTCAATTCACTCTTTCTTTACCTGATCAGAAGTCACACAACACCAGGCTGTAGTCCAACAGGTTTATTTGAAATCACAAGCTTTCGGAGCGCTGCTCCTTCGTCAGGTGAAGCAGCACTCTGAAAGCTTGTGATTTCTAATGAACTTGTTGGACTATAACCTGGTGTCGTGTGACTTCTGACTTTGTCCCTCCCATCCAGCACCGGCACCTCCACATCATTTCTTCACCCAAATATTCCCTCTCACCCATGCAGCTGTCCTGCAATCTCCAGGTAACTGTCAAGGTGCTATTTGACCCTGATATAGGATGTTGCATCAGGCCAACATCATACGTTCCAGCCGACCAATCACGAAGCTGGAGAACTGCTGTAGAGTCAGAACAGTAAAAGGACCTTCAACACACCACATCAGAGCTGGCCAGAAACAATCTCCTAATTATTCAAATTCTCATCCCATTTTCTCAGTGTGCAGTTTGGCCATCTCAAGTAAAAGAAAGATCTAATCACTTTCGAAGCAGTTCAAAGGTTCACTTTATTCAGTCTCTGTGGTGAAAGGCACCTTTTGAAAATGGGGCTGTTCCCAGGAATTCCAAGCACAGGGCATGGTGGCTCAGTAGTTAGCACTGCTGCCTCACAGCACCAGGGACCCAGGTTTGATTCCACCTTCGGGTGAGTGTGTGTGCGTGGACTCTGCACATTCTCCCCATGTTTCCACCAGGTGCTCCGGTTTCCTCCCACAGTCCTAAGATGCCCTGGTTAGGTGGATTGGCCATGCTGAATTACCCGTAGTGTTCAGGGATGTGCAAGCTAGCTGCGTTAGCCATGGGAAATGCAGGATTACAGGGATAGGGTAGGGGGCTGGGTCTGGGTGGGATGTTGTTTGGAGGGTTGGTATGACTCATTGGGCCAAATGGCCTGCTTCCACACTGTAGGCATCCTATAGAACACTATCCACCTTCTGATATTGCCAAGCCCTATCAATTCATCATCATCTCATTGCTCTGTTTGGGAGCTTGCTGTGCTCAAATTGGCAGTTGTGCTTCCTGCATCAGACCACAATTTTAAACATTTTCAGTGCAGCTATTTGGCTTGTCCTGAGGTTGTAAAGCGCACATCATAACTTCTTTCTTTCTAAAACTGGTTTTCATCTCTGTCTGTTACTGAATCTAACCCTGAAGGAGCACAAGGGCCAAAGGGATGACAATGATAAGTGACTGATTCACTATTTAGACTGAATTTG
>NW_025976999.1:0-7159 GCF_021869965.1 Rhincodon typus | reverse complement strand
TCTTAGAGATAGTAAGAAGTGCCGATGCTGGAGTCAGAGATAATACAGTGTGGAGCTGTTGTATTCCTCCAGCTCCACACTGTGTTATCTTTAAATCCAACCTAAATGCTTTACAAATCTTGTTGTCTAAGAGAATGGCTATGGTTGGTGAACCAGTTCTATTAGGCTTCTTTTTTATTCTTTCAGGCATATGGGCACAGCTGGCAAGGCCAGGATTTGGTGCCCATTCTCAATTGCACTTGAATTGAATGATTTATTAGACCATTTCAGTGGGCAGTTAAGAATCAATTACATTACTGTGGACCTGGAGTCACATAGGTTGGACTGGTTAGGATGGCAAATTTCATTTTATTTACAGGATATTATTGAACTATATAGCTTTTTACAACAGCTGATGATAGCTTCGTGGTCACCATTACTGAGATTAGTTTTGAGTTCAGAATTACAATCAATTGAATTGATATCCCACCAGCTGCCATGATGGGGTTTGATTCTGATCATAATCCTGGGCCTTTATATTACCACTGCAGTCACACCATCACTGCACCACCCTGCATAATCCCTTTAAATTTGTTCGAGGAGGTAATGGGAGTAGGGCTGGTGGTAAGTTTTCTTGGGATTTTAACATGGGATCCCCTTAGGTCTGATGACTATTGTCATCATTTCTGACATCAGTGAAATCAGCAAAATTGGCAAGTAGTTAGAAGTCCATAGGATGGGAGTGAACACCAAATCCAATGGCGCCACTAATTGGTGAGGATTCAACATAGAAGTATCTGAGAGTGCAGCATATTGGCTCAGTGGTTAGCACTGCTGCCTCACAGCACCAGAGACCCAGATTTGATTCCACCCTCAGGCGGCTGTCTGTGTGGAGTTTGCATATTCTCCCCATGTTTGCATGGGTTTCCTCTGGGTGCTCTGATTTCAACCCACAGTCCAAAGATGTGCAGTTTAGGTGGATTGGCCATGTTAAATTGCCCATAGTGTCCAGGGATGTGTAGACTAGGCGTGTTAGCCATAGGAAATACAAGGATGGGAGATGGGCCTGGGTGGGATGCTGTTCGGAGGGTTGGTGTGGACTTGTTGGGCCAAAAGGCCTGTTCCCACACTGTAGGGATCTATGAAGTGGGGCTGTGTAACATTTAACAACAAGGTTCCAAGGCCCTACTATGTACAAGCAACAACACTGAAGGTCTAAATAAAAAACAAAAGAACTGCAGATGCTGTAAATCAGAAACAAACACAGAAGTTGCTGGAAAAGCTCAGCAGGTCCGGCAGCGTCTGTGAAGAAAATATCAGTTAACGTTTCGGGTCTGGTGACCCTTCCTCAGAACATTAATTCTGATCTTTTCTTCACAGATGCTGCCGGACCTGCTGAGCTTTTCCAGGAACTCCTGTATTTGCTCCTGAATACTAATAGCAACAGCAACTTTAAGTAATGCATTCTGCACTGCAATGATATTACTGGATCAGTTATATGGATCAAAAGCTCACTAGAACGTCCATTAATTATGATACAAGATAGCTGTGCTGAGACAAACAGTTCAAAGTCCATGGCCTTCTGTCTAATCTACCGGCTGATAATGTTACTGTTGTTCACATTCCTTCCACTAGATAAATGTGTTCAGATGTTCTAGCCAGTCACATTCACTCCTAGAGAGATCAGTCAGTAACAAGATGTGCAGTTCTTTTTCGTTCACTCAAACTCACTATGCAGTCTCCTGCCTCTATTGTGCCTAGATTACAAAATTATAGTCATATTTGATCTCACCCAGTAACACTCAGTATGAAGTGTGAGGCTCCCCTGTCATTTGACTTAACCAGCTAAGGGCCTCAACTTGATGAAAATTTTGACTATATACTTAAGGTTTTCATTTAGATCGAAGTTACAGAATGATCTGGAATGTAAAAACAGGTTTCCCTGTTGATTCAGTCCAGTAAACATGACAGGTAAGTAATAGTGAAGAAATTACTAGTCTTTTCAGGAAGGATGGTTCCAATATGCCAGTGTGCTTTGAAGCAGTGATTTTGTATTTCTTAGGATCATGCTGACTTTGTGCTGGACATTTCATATAATGACAGGAACTAGACACCATTCAGAGGCTTAGTCAGGAGATGAATTAAATTCTTAGTGGGCTATGTGTATTGTTGTGACTGCAACTTTTTGGCAAGTCCTTGCCAAGAGAGTCAGAGGCTCCATTTAAGGTCTATAAAGTACAGCAGGCAGCTAGGGCAAAATTTGTAACTTTTGTCCAATCTCTGGGATATCTCCAACAATACTGATGATACTATGTGGCTGAATATTTTAACAGAGACTACAGAAGAGCAAACTCAGACTGACAGTGCTGGTCAATCAGGAACTCCAAAACATGTCTAAGATATTATGGAATCAGGCGCAGAAGATTTACTCACCACAACAAAGGGAACTCGGCAATATTAACTGACTTGTCCTTCAAATGTTACAAGAGAACAATATTGAGACAAACATTTCAGTATCTGCAAATCACAACTGAATCTTCTTGTTGATGTTCCCATTGTTCACATCCTTTTCACCAAGTATCTCGATCAGATCATCTATGCAATCGCACTCACTCCAAGAGAGATCATCCAGTTAGTAACTTTCAGCTTACTTTGTTACTATCACTGAAGCAGTTTGTGCAGCCTGCTGTATCAATTGCATCCAGTTTCTGAACCTATTCTGATATCTGTTCTCACTGTGATCTCAGGGTGAGGGTAGAGCTAGCTTTGTGATATCATTGCTTGACTCACCAGCTCTGTGTTGTCATGGTTTGACTCTAAAGGTTACATTTTTTAAATTTCAAAAATATACTTTATTCATAAAAATATAAGGATATCTTTAAACACATACATAGTTACAATAGCAGTTCATTTCTGTACAATAGCATAAGAAGAAAACAAAACAAATATTGGAGGAGTTGGACTTTATCCAATAAACAAACCAAAGGCATCTCTTACTTGTGTAAAGTTATATTTACATATATTTGAGGCCTGGGAGAGTCAAATAACTGAACAGACCCCCATTTAACATCAGCAGAAAGACCTCAGACAGTGGTCTTCCCCACTGCTCCTTGGTGGTAGCTGACCCAAGCTTTAGTGCATCCCTCAGCATGTAGTCCTGGACCTTGGAATGTGCCAATCTACAACATCCAGTCAGATTCAACTCTTTGCTCTGAAAGCCCATAAGGCTTTGGGCAGACCAAAGAGCATCTTTCACTGAGTTAATGGTTCTCCAGGCGCTGTCGATGTTTGTTTCGGTGTACGTCCCAGGGAACAGATCATAGAGCACAGAGTCCTGTGGAGTCCACGGAGTTGCTCAAGACGAACATCGACATAAGCCATTGCATCTTTCTCCAGAAACAAAAATAGAAGTGACTGGAAAAACTTGGCAGGTCTGGCAGTATCTGTGAAGAAAAATCAGAGTTAACGGTTCCAGTGACCCGTCCTCAGAACTGATGGCAGCTATGAAAATGTTGTTTTATATGCAGAAGATAGGGTGGGGGAGGGGGCAAGGATAGAGCTCAAAGACAGAGAAGAACAGTTGGACAGGCAAAGGAGTTGATAACAATCTGGCTAGGAGGATGAATAGCTGTTAATGGAGACTGTTAGTGGCTAACAGTATGTAGTGTGTAGGCTATGTGTCAACAAGGCCTGGTGTGTGGGGTGGGGACTAGGATATGGGAGAATTCAGGCCCTAAAATTATTGAACTCTATATTGAGTCCAGAAGGCTCCAGGGTCCTCAAGCGTAAAATGATGTGTTAATCTTTCAGCTTGCGCTGAGCTTCGCTGGAACATTTCAGCAAGCCTGAGACAAAGATATTGGCCAAGGAACAGGATGGTGTGTTAAAGTGGCAGGCAACAGGCAGCTCAGGGTCTTTTCTGCGAGCAGAACATAGATGTTCTGTGATGCTGTCACACAGTCTATGTTTCATTTCCCCAGTGTAGAGGAGACCACATTGTGAACAGCGAATGCAGTAGACTATATTATGGGAAGTGCGGGTAAAGTGCTGCTTCACCTGGAAGTTATGTTTGGGTCCTTGGATAATGGTGGGGAAGGGTGGGGGGGGGGAAGGTAAATGGGTAGGTGTTACACCTTTGGTGGTTGCAGGGGAAGGTTGTCGGGTGTTGGGAGTGAAGGAAGTGTGGATCAGAGTGTCCCAGAGGGAACAGTCCCTGCAGAAGGCGGACAAGGGAGGGGAGGGGAATATGTGTTTAGTAGTGGCATCTTGCTGGAGGTGGCGGAAATGGAATCTGATGATCTTCTGAATGTGGATGCCGGTGGAATGGTAGGTAAGGACAAGGGGAACCCTATCGCTGTTGTGGGATGGAAGAGAGGGAGTGAGGGCAGAAATGCGGGAGATGGGTCAGATCCGGTTGAGGGACCTGTCGATAACGGTGCTGGGGATTCCTCGGTTGAGGAAGAAGGTGGATATTTCGCAAGCTCCCTTGTTGAAGTTAGCCTCATCAGAACGTATGCAATGGAGTCTGAGGAACTGAGAGAACTGAACGGAATCTTTACAGGAAGCAGCATGTGGGGATGTATAGTCCAGGTTGCTGTGGGAGTCGGTGGGCTTATAGTGGATATTAGTGGCCAGTTTATCTCCAGAAATGGAACAGAGGTGTCGAGGAAGGGAAGGGAGGAGTCAGAGATAGACCAGGTGAAAGTGAGGGTAGGGACTAAATTGAAAGTGAAATTGATGAACCTTTCCAATTCCAGACAAGAGAGGGAAGCAACAACTCAGGGAAAGAGTCATGGATGCCGGCCAGAATAGGACTGGAATAAGGAATGGTCCACGTACCCAGGGACAGATCTCTTTCTCCAGAACTTCTTTACAAATCTCCAGAAGGAGATGTATGACAGTCTGTACCTATTCCCCCATGCACTTACAACCCAGGACGTATGGCCAGTGGCAATGGTGATGGGATTGTTCATCTTCTTGATATCATTTTCCCTTGGTGAAGCATGACTGCATTCCTGCAATTGTCTTTGAAACAGTGCATGTATTTCTTGGCTATGGAGCACTGTATTGCTGCACACTCCAAATCATCAGTTGGTACCAGACGCCAGTGATCAGAATCCACTGATTGTATATTGTGCCAGTGGCAAACCACGGAGCTGATCACTGCAGGTGCGGACCTTAGTTGGAGCTGAATTAAATTTATGAGCTGTGTGTATTGGTGCTAAAGCTTTTCAACAGGTCCTTGCTTGGAAAAAGGCAATCCATGAATCAGTTTGATTAAACTCTATTTTTCTGGACAAGGGAAAATACCTACCTGGGTCTTTAGAGAGTAGATCACAAGCATTGATTATTTTAACCTAACCTCCAGAGTATCTCAAATACTGCCAAAAATGTTAAGTTATAGTTGTAGAACATACAGATTTAATTACAGGCAGGGAATGAGTACTTAACTCTGACTGATCAGGCAGGAGTCTAAGCAGGGACTGGAGAGTGGGACTGATTAATTATCAGAAAGATCAGGCTCTAGTCACACAGCTACATACCAGCAATGACACAGAAGATTTACTGACAACAAATAAAAATCATTCCATTCTGCAGTACAGACATATTTATCAGGTTTGTAATGTCCTTCACCAGTTACAGTGCAAGATGACCATGCTAATACAAAGCTTTATACTTTCAGCAACCTTCCATTGAATCTACAGTGGATGATGTCACCACAAGTCATGCTTCCCTCATAACGTAAACTTGATCAGATCTTCAAGCTGATCTCATTCGGGCTTAGATAGATAGATCAACCAGTTTGCAGTTCCATTACTTTTACTTAAACTGTTTGTGCAGTCTTAAAGCTATTGTGATGTTTGATCTCATTGTGATGCAGGCACGGTGAGGGTAAGACTTGTCCTGTGATTCCATACTTCGACTCATCTAGTTAAAACGGTTCGGCTGCAATGAAATTATGCTTGATCAACACCCTTGGGCTTCATGGACTGAAGCTGCAATGACTTACTGTGCTAGCATTCAATAACAGGTTTCTATGTAATCACATCCCAGAGGCCAGGGAATACTTGCAATGGCCAGCAATCGAATTCTTTGTCACAAAATAATTATGTGCATTTACGAAACAGGGACATCAGGATCCGCTGATGAAAGTTTGATGCCAGAGTCAGGAAAGGCTTTTGACGCTGACTCTAAAGCTTGTAAGCAACAATTTTAAAGATTTACCAGTAATAGCAATTTCAAAAAACCACCCTTACCCCACATCAACATTTCTGGCTGCTACATAAATCCAACAGCTTGTTAAAACCTTCACTAGTTACAAAGTAGCCATGTTCAGATAATCCTTCACCATTCACAGCCTTCTATCTAATCTATCAGTTATGATGTTGATGGCACTCTATTCACAGTGTAAACATGCACAGATTTTCTAAACGACCACATTCATTCCTAGAGAGATCAGCCAGTCAATAACAATTAGTTTAGTTGCATTTCTTTCATTAAAATTAGCTGTGCAGCTTCCTGCTTCAACTGTATCCAGTTTCTGACACTGATGTGATGCTCAGTGTGAGGGCAAAACTGGCTCTGTGATGGCATTGCTTGACTCAACCAGGTATGTGTCTCACCTTGATGAAAGTGTTGGATAAACACCTTTGAGTTTCACCTGGTTTCAGCAGGTTGCAACCCAGAAACATGGTTGGTGGACAATGGAGATGGATTGGTTGCCTTCACAATGTCTCCTTCATCCTTAGCTCAAGGATGGTTACATCTTTATTCTAATCCATATTCTAATGAGCTCTGAACCAATGCTTGGTTCCTTGCCTTTGCAGTGCTGGTACCATCACTGGTTGGTACAAAATACCATTCATAAGAAGTGAGTATGACTGGCTTGTGTCTAGGGAGAGTGGGGAGGGGGACCTCAATTGGAGCTGAAACAAGTTCAGGAGATTCATGTATCGGCACTGAGGCTTTTCAACAGGTCCCTGCTAAGACTAAGGTTATTGGAGTTGAGCCAGTTTTATTAAACTATTTTTCCAGATAAGGAGTGTAAATGTTTACCTGGGTCATTAGAGAGCAGATAGTAAAACTTTCAGAGATAGTAGGAACTGCAGATGCTGGAGAATCTGAGATGACAAGGTGTAGAGCTGGATGAACACAGCAGGCCAAGCAGCATCAGAGGAGC
>NW_025976998.1:6115-7159 GCF_021869965.1 Rhincodon typus | reverse complement strand
TGTGAAATTAAAAAAGGAGAAAATATAATATGGTACAAAAGTACCCATTGAAGCGGTGAGTTGCTCAGAGTGTAAAATTTAGATTGTAATCAAGGCTAACAAAGCCAAAAATACACAAACTTTCTGATTATCTGAAGTCACTGACAACAACCCAGATAAGTCAATGATTCTAAGGTATTTCCTCCCCCATTGTGATCATTTTTATTCGTACAAGCAGCAATTATTTCATAGCAATCATAAATCTATTAGATGTTTTATGCCATTTTCTAACACAGTGCTCATTGAGGGAAAGTTGTTTTGCAGTCCATCTGTGTATAGATTACGAATAACTACAACGGTGATTGATGCCTGAATTACAATTCAGTTGTTAATTTTAATAACGTTGTACTTTTACATTAGCATGTAACTGATTAGTTGAAAAGTGCTCTTTGTTTTTAAAAAGAGAAACGGCAATAATTTCAGAAGGATTAATCACGTGTGTGTGTGTGTGTGTGTGTGTGTGTGTGCGTGGAGAGGCAAGAATGTTACAGTAAGGTTGGACTTCGTACTCACTCTACCAGCTGAGGGTCTTTTTAATGGTTTGGAAGATTCGATCTGATTTACAAGCGTGAACAAGTTTAAATCTGACCATCGGTTAACAGAAGTCAGTTGGACAGTTGTTCAGTTTCGTAGGTTCTGTATGAATCATTTATAAACTAAGAAAGCAATATTCCCGTTGTCTCCCTGATTTGCCTGTTTATACAATAGAGGATGTAGCACAGCTGGCTTCCAGATCATAGAATGAAATAGCAAACAGTGGATCAGCCATGTTCATGATGAATGGCAGAGCAGGCTCAAGGGGCTGAATGGCCCATTCCTGTTCCTACTTAGTTTGATCTGCAACTGTCCCAAAACATTGCACTGGATTAGAAATAGGATAGATTATATTGGAATTAGATTAATCAGACATGATTTACTCTTAATAGAGCCTGATGATTCTCTGCGATCAGCTCATTTGTCTAAATGCTCAGCCATTCTCTCCCCTGTGTCGGATACAAATAGTTT
>NW_025976998.1:0-6105 GCF_021869965.1 Rhincodon typus | reverse complement strand
ACAGCACATGAAACTGGTGTGGTTCAAGAGGCAGCCCACCACCACCTTCTCAAGGACAACCAGGGACAGGTGATAAGTACTGGCCTGTCATCAACACCCACATGCCACGAGTGAATAAAAAAGAACTGTCTATCTCTGCTACTGTACCCAGCTTCCACCTAGGCTCATGCTTCACCACTGTCACTATTGCCTGTCATATCTTCTCCCACTTGCTGTCACCCTTCCCCACCCAATCCCCGACCACAAACCCTGCAATGCCCTCTGTGCTGCCTACTCATTTGCCTGGGACACCTTTCCACCTTCACCAACAGGAACAGCCTTGCCACCCATTTTCATCTCCCTTTATATTTATCTGTCATTACAAAGGAAAACAGCCCATGATATGGTAGAAAGACTCAAGATGACCTGCCTGACATTCAGGTCCTTACTTTTTATGACTGACACTGAGTGCCCAAGTTGCTGACTCGCTGTTTCCAAGCTCTTGGATTGGTATCAAAGGCCCTTCACTTACTGTGCTGGGTCTCCTGACTGAAAGCCATATACCATCACTGACCTAGAAAGTTTGAGTTACAAGGAGATGCTGGATAGGCTGATACTTTGTTCACTGGAGCGTAAGAAGTTGACAGGTGGCCTTATAGAGGTTTATAAAATCATGAGGGATATGGATAAAGTGAATGGCAGGTGTCTTTTCTGTAGGTTGGAGGATTTCAAGACTCGGGGGCATATTTTTAAGGTGAGATGAGAAAGATTTAAAAAAAAGACATGAGGGGCAATTTTCTTAAACAAAGAATGGTTTGTGTGTGGAATGAACTTCCAGAGGAAGTGGTGGATGGGGTACAGTTACAACACGAAAAGGCATTTAAAATGATCACCAACAGTCTGTCCTGGTCTTCCCATGTCAACATAACGGTCAAGAAAGCACAACAAAATCTCTACTTCCTCGGAGACCTCGGAAATTTGGCATGTCCACCAGTTTTTACAGATGCACTATAGAAAGCATTCTATCTGGGTGCATCACAGCGTAGTTTGGCAACTGCTGTTCCCAAGAGTGGAAGAAACTACAGAGAGTTGTGAACACAGCCCAGTCCATCACGTAAACCAGCCTTCTATCCATTGACTCCATCTTTCCTTCCTGCTGCCTCGGGAAAGCAACCAACATAATCAAACACCCTTTCCACCCTGGTTATACACTCTTCCAGCCCCCTCCTCCATCAGGCACAAGATATAAAAGTCTGAATGCATATATGAATAGATTCAAGAACAACTTCCCCACTAGATTAGAGTTCTGATTGGACCTCTCAAATTTTAAATTTAATGTTGGTCTCATTCTCTGTGCACTTTCTATGCAGCCATAACATTGTATTCTTCGTTCTGTCATTTACCCAAATGCACTTTGTATGGTGTGATATCCCCGAATTGCATGCAAAACAAAAGTTTTCACTGTACCTAAGTGCATGTACAATAATAAATCAATCAAGTCAAAGACATTGAGATAAGTACATAAATAAGTAATCTCTGAAGTTTCATGGGCCAAATTTACGCAGGTGGGACTATTTTAGTTTGGGATAATGGTTGGCATGGACTGGTTGGACCAAAGGGTGTTTCCATTCTGTTTGACTCTATGATTCTATCACCCCCGAGTTGACTGGGGGCTGTGGACATCCATGACAAGCTTCTTATCTTTGTGCCCATTCTAAACAGCAAGACGAGACAGAGTTAATATAAGACTGGGATGTCTCGTTAAGGTGGCAAAATATAAAGGGGAAGCTAAGGCAGGGATGCTGTGAGTATCTAGGTAGCCTCAGAGTGAGCGAGTGGTATGACAGTGAGTGAAGATCCCAGAGATTCAGCCTGGTCCAGTCCATGAGCTGGATGTGTGTCCCTATGCACACAATGTCATCACTGCAGTATTGCAGTGCACCGAGGTGCACCAATGAAGTGCAAAGACGTCCTGTAATTGAATCAAAGATAAGTAATGAAGGTTCTTTGAGGCTGGCACATATTGGATACCGATATCTATTGATGAGGGGTGCATGTGGCTGATGTCCATGGTGATTGCCTTGAGATGTTTGTGCCCAGTGGATACCATTTCGAGCAAGTGGCGAGCTGAATTCGCCAGGTATCCGCTCTGATTTTCAAATCATATTTTCTCAAAATTTGCCTTGATTGGCACGTTTGGTAAGATGGGAAGCTGAATACTAATGAGGCGAGTTGTGGTGTTAATAGGTTATTTCATAAATGATAAACCATTTAAATGGCAACTCACTGCTGTTTAGTCAGGAAGTGACCCTCCCACTTGTCAAAAGCATAGCCCACATCACTCAGATTCTGATGAGATCTGCCTTGTATTGACACAGATGTTTCTGTGAAAATAACTCTGAAGACTACATAAAATAAACTATTTTCAAGTGAAATGACTGTTACATCATTAGACTCAAAAGCTATTTTACAGTAGCCTCATCTTACAAACGTCAATGTGATGATGACTGTCTATTATTGCATGTTCACCCAGCCACTGGAAAAGCCTCATGCTGTTCTCCGAATGGTGCCATTTTAGCATCCAACTGAGCCTTAATATAACATTTAAACGAAGGTGCCTGTATCAAAGCAGTGTTCCTTCAGTTCTCTCAGACACTTCTGATGAAGAGTCACTGGATACTGGGTGCTCGCATTTGAACCAAATCAACATGGCAACTGCTGTATAATTAAACTGTACCTTCTTGTAACTTTTCAGTGTATAATATATTGCTATATCTGTGATAATATAGTGAGTGCACAGCATATTTACAGTCTCTACCCAGCTCCTCACTCTCCTGAGATTTGTACAGTCAGAGTCCTGTGGTAAAAATGTGGAGGTGAACAGTATGAGTGTTTCCGTCTCCACAAGAAATGGGTCAACGGCAGGAAAGTGTATGGGACAAGAAAAAGTACGCCTTTAAAAGGTTGGAACACTCAGTGGGGGAGGCAGCATCCCCCAGCCTTGCTTACATGTAACTCCAGACCCACAGCAATGTGGTTAACTCTTAACTGCCCTCTGGACATTTAGGAATGGATAATAAATGCTAGCCTTGCCAGTGATGCCCTCATCCCATGAATGAATTTTAAAAAATACTTCAGGAATTCTTCCTCTATGGAATGATAACTGATTTGTTTTGTCCAATCTTTATGCAGACTGAAGTCACCTGATTCTTAAAGTCAGTGACTTTTCGTCATAATTAGAGCTATACCTTTCTGCTGGTGTCTTCAACTTCCTGTTTAGTGCCTTCTGCTAAAATTACCACTCGAGTTTAGTGGGGTGTGTATACATCGACCACTGTCAATTTCTGTCCCTTGGTGTTTCTAAACACTACCCAGACTCGATTTCACCAGAACTAATATCCATTTTCATACCATATTGATTTTACTCTGTAACTAGCAATGCTAACCCACCTCCTTCTTCTTGTCTGTCCTTCCAAAAAACTGAATACCCCTGGTGCCCAGCTTCAGACATGGTGGATGTATTGGTTTCTGATTTACCAAAATACCCTGGATTCTGGAAAAGTCTGAGTGGAGTGAAAATTAGCAGATGTAACACTGCTATTTAAGAAAGAAGGAGGATCGAAAATAAGGAACTAAGGCGAGTTAGCATGACATAAATCAATTGGGAAAGTGCTCAATAAAGTTCCTTAATTAAGTATGTTTCAGCAATGCACTTAAAAAATAATGTTATCATTTGATTAAATCAACATGATCCATCCAGAAGAAGACATCCCATGATGGAAGCAGGACAGCAGCAACTAAGTCCAAGGTCTCTCTGGGTTCAGGCATATTTGACAAATTTATTCTTTTTTGAGAGTCTAACTGGTGAGGTAGGTAAGAGGAAGCCAACAGGTGCATTATATCTGCATTCCCAAGAGGCATTCTGTAAGGTGCCACTCTGATGGCTAATAGATAAGAGAAGGGATAACAAGGTGTAGAGCTGGATGAACACAGCAGGCCAAGCAGCATCAGGGAAGCAGGAAAGCTTCTTCAGAAATGAAGAAGGGTCCAGACCCGAAACGTCAGCTTTCCTGCTCGTCTGCTGCTGCTTGGCCTGCTGTGTTCATCCAGCTCTACACCTTGTTATCTCAGATTCTCCAGCAGTTCCTACTATCTCAGATAAGGTCTCTGGAACTGAAGGTAATGTATGAGCCTGAACAGAGAGTTGGTTAACATGCAGGACATATCAAGTAAGTATTGTCGCCACTGTGACTAGAGTAGTGCATTGATAATCGAGCTCTACTATTTTATCAGTTGCATCACTAATATAATATAAATTTGTTGATTCAATTACCATGATGATCAATTGCTTTTCTATTGTCATATTGTCCAGGATAAAAGAAATATTCACCAGGCTTCCTTAATTAAGTCAAAGGAATCCATTTGTTGGGAACAAACTTATTTTTAAAGCTCTGAAGAAGGATCACTGGACCTGAAAAATTAACTTGGCTTTTTCTCCATAAATGCTGTCATGTTGAGTATCTCCAGTAATTTTTGTTTTTGTTTCAGATTTCCAGCAGCCATAGTTTCTGATTTTAATTTTAAGGCAAGTGGCAAACATTGGCTAACACCAAAGGGTATGATTCGGAATTAAAACGGTATTTGTCTGATACATTCACACACTATGAAAAGACAAGTTTCAGCAGAATTTCTTTTATAAGCAACAAATAAGTAAATACAATTGTTCAGAAACAGAGGACAACATGAGCCACACAAACTCATGAGATATTCTAATTTAGATGTAATATGTTAATAGATTTTGGTTCCACTCACTCACTTAATCTGGCGAGTGGGATTGTATCAAAAATCTAAGGAGTATGGTATATCATATCTAATAAAACATTGGGCTGAATTGTAAGGGTGGGGTGCAGAAACCCCTCCCTCAGGGATAAGTTGTACCTATATTGGGGCAGCTCACCCCTCCACGACTCAATATCGATCAAACCATAAGGCACTCTTCTGCAGCATTAGGCAGAAAAACTAGTCTTATAGACATGCCAGTCAATATAATAGCAGGCCACTATCTGGTCCCATCAGCACTACCAGGAAAGGTGCCCACTCCTGGCACTGTAGTCAATCCAGAAGAAAATATTCTATTATGGAGGCAGGACAGCTGCAGGTAAGCCAAGGTCACCCTGGGGCCAGGCCCCAGCAATGGAAGAGTTAGGGGAGATGGGGTTGGATAGAATCCGGAACGGATGGGGAAATACTCAGATGGGCAGACGTTTTGGTGCGGGAGCGATGGCAGGGGTTGTAATGGACATAAGGTGTGAAAGCTGACCAGCCTGTCCAACCGCAAAACCAATTTTGATCACATGTGGACAGACCTCCTGGCACTGTCACCTCCACTGGCAAGATTGCAGAGAGGGTGTTGGGGGAGGTGGGGAACTGCATCCATGTAATGATGCCTAATTTTAGCAACAGACCCTAACTACATGACAACCATGTAAACAGTGAGGACGTGTCAAACTGCTTGAGCAGGTTTTGTATCCACTCTCACAAGGTTTATATTTGACAACAATGAGTCCAATAATTTCACGATGGTCTATATCAGTACGAATCAGGAACTATGGAAACTGTTTTGACAACATTGTGAACCAGAAAGGATAGCTGCTGTGTGTCCTTATTTTATGTTGAGACGGTATGAAGTGAACATTGTAAACTTTTAGTTTAGCATTTTCAATTGTGCATCACTTCTATTTTTTCTCTCCCTTGTTGGTGTCAAGAGAACTAGCACTAGTTGAAGCAGAGAGAAAGATGCAATACCTTTGTGATATCACTCTCGGTTATGAGAAGAGCTTTGAGGTAATTTCAGATCAATTTGTAGATTTTACAAAGAAGTTGGATTTTAGTCCATATTTCAAAGGCAGGAGATTTGGAAACATGAATGCCAATATGGGGATAACTTTAATGAACTTGTGTCTGAATATTGCAGTTGGCAATGGTTCCAACTTTTGCCACAGCCAAATTTAAATTTAGCTGCTTTTTATGTGTCTTCTCTTTGAACTAAAAGAAAACTGAAAGTAAAGATCCCTCGACACTGTCCCGAGGAAACAGTCGAGGGACAGGACTTTATTCATTCCAGAG
>NW_025976997.1:0-7160 GCF_021869965.1 Rhincodon typus | reverse complement strand
GGTTCAAATGAACTTCTTGAATAGTATAAGAAGTGTAGAGGATTTCTTAAGATGGAGATCAGAAAGGCAGAGAGGGCATGAGGTAACTTTATCTGCCAAGGCTAAGGATAATCCAAAGAGATTCAACAAGTACATATCGAGCAAGAGAGCAACTAGAGAGAGAGTTGGGCACCTTAATGATCAAGGAGGACGTCTTTGTGTTGAAACTCGGCAGATGGGAGAGATATAAAATAACTATTTCACATCAGTTTTGACTGTGGAGTAAGCTAGCCCAAACATTCACTCTCCATGTATGAAACTGGACAGTTCCTGTTGCTAAACTATTTGACCAAGGGCCAAAGAAATAGAAACTAGGTGATGCTTCTTGCGGCTGGATTGATGTTCTACTCTGCGTGGCTACATGCTACACTTACAGCATATATGTCACCAGGACTGGAGGGTTTGAGTTATGAGGAAAGACTGGATAGGCTGGGACTTTTTGCACTCTAACATAGGAGGTTGAGGGGTGACTCTGTAGAGGTTTGAAAATTGAGGGGTAAACGATAAAGGTGAGCAGCAACGGTCTTTTCTCTTGGATAGAGGAGTCCAAAACTAGAGAGTACATTTTTAAGGAGGAGATTGATTTAAAGGGAAACAATAGGCAACATTTTCAGACAGAGGATAGTTTTTATATGGAATGAACCTCCAGAGGAAGTGGTAGATGCAGGTACACTTACACGATTTAAAAGACATTTGGATAGGTACATGAATAGGAAAGGTTTAGAGAGGTATGGATCAAATGCAAGTGGGACTAGTTCAGTTTGGGAAACCTGGTCGACATGGACAAGTTGGACTGAAGGAGGCTAGAGAATTCAAGGAAATAAATATTGATGTTTTGAACAGTTTGCTTTGCAGGAGAGGAAGTGCTGAAGGTCTTAGAAAATATAAAGGTGGATAATTCTCTGGTACCTGATCTCGTGCATCCTAGGGCATTGTGGAAAGTAAGGGAGGAAATTGCGGGGCTCCTCGCGGAAATATTTGTATCATCAATAAATATGGGTGAGGTGCCAGGTGACTGGAGAGTGGCTAAAGTTTTGCCTTTGTTTAAGAAGGGAGGTAGGGAGAAGCCGAGGAATTATAGACCAATAAGTCTGACTTTGGCTGTGGGTAAGCTGTTGGAAGTGATACTGAAAGATAGCATTTGGAGAGGCAAGGAATGATTAGGGATCGTCAGCATGGTTTTGTGAGAGGGAAATCATGTCTCGCAAATTTGATTGAGTTTTTTTGATGAAGGAACCAAGACTGATGAGCGCAGAGCAGTAGACGTTGTTTACTTGCACTTTACTAAAGCCCTTGACAAGGTTCCGCGCAGTAGACAAATTTGTAAAGTTAGCTCACATGGGATTCATAGTGAGCTTGCCGATTGGTTATTTAATTCACTTAATGACATGAGACAGGGTGTGGTGGTGTAAGGATGTTATTCAACTGGAGACCTGTGACCAGCAGTGTTCCACAGAGATCGGTGATGGGTCCACTTGTGTTTGTCATTTATTAAATAATATAGAAGAGAATATAGAAGGCATGGTTAGTAAGTTTGTTGATGACACCAAATGTTATGGTTTCGTGGACAGGTTATCTACGATTACAAAGAGATGTTGATCAATTGGGTTTATGGGCTGACAAATGACAGATGGAGTGCAAGCTATTGCATTTTACAGCAGCATGGTGGCTCAGCGATTAGCACTGCTGCCTCACAGAGCCACAGATCTGGGTTCGATTCCAGCCTCGGGCAACTGTCTGTGTACAATTTGCGCATTCTACCTGTGTCTCCATGTGTTTCCTCCCACGGTTCAAAGATGTGCAGGTTGGATGGATTAGCCCGCTAAATCATCCGTAGTATTCTGAGATGTATAGGTTATGTGGACTAGCCATGGGAAATGCAGGGTTATAGGGACAGAGCAGGTGTGAGAGTCTGGTGGATAACAAGGTGTAGGGCTGGATGAACACAGCAGGCCAAGCAGCATTAGAGGGGCAGGAAAGCTGACGTTTCGGGTCTGGACCCTTCTTCAGAAAATGAGAGTCTGGTGGGATGCTTTTCAGAGAGTTAGTGTGGACTTGTTAGGTCGAATGGCCTGTTTCCACACTATCGGGATTCTAATTCTAAGCAAAGGGAGGGCAGGACTTACACAGCCTTGGATAATGCTGTAGAACAGAGACACTTTGGGTTTCAGTTACCTAATTCTTTGAAGTTTTCATTACACGTACACATAAACATAGGCTCAGACCTTTCAGTACAGGAGTTGGGGCATCTTGTTGAAGTTGTACAAGATGCTGGTGAGGCTTCATCTAGAGTACTGTGTCCAGTTCTGGTCACCCTGTTAAAGGAAGGATATTAGTAAGCTGGAGAGGGTTCAGAAGAGATTTACCAGGATGTTGCTGGGAAAAGAGAAATTGAGTTATGCGGAGAGGCGGAATAGGCTCAGACTTCTTTCTCAGGGCACAAGAGGTTGAGGTTGAACTTGGAGGTTTATAAAAATCCTGAGGGGTGTCAAATGGCAAGTGTCCTTTCTCTTAGGTGGGGATTTCAAGACTAGGGGGCATGTTTAAAATCAAACTGAATTAGCTTTATTGTCATACATACTCACAAGTATAGTGAAAAGTTTACAAGTTGCCACTTACAGCACCATGTTAAGTGGAAAGGTACTCAGGTATAACACTATCCAGGGCCCTACCGTTAACTGTACAAGTCCTGCCCTTAAGGGGTAGTGATAAGGTGAATACAGGTATCTTTTCCACGGGGTGGGAGATTTCAAAACTAGAGGGCATACTTTTTTTTAAGGCGAGAGGAGAAAAACAAAGACATGAAGGGCAACTTTTTGTTACACAGAGAGTGGCTCCTGTGCGGATGCGGATACAATTACAATTTTTAAAAGACGTTTGGATAAGTACATGAATAAGAAGTGTTTACAGGGATATGGGCTAAGCGCAGGCAGGTGGGACTAGTTTAGTTTCAGCACATGGTCGGCATGGACTAGTTTCCATGCTGTATGACTATGACTATATGAACTTACAGAATACTGAGAGGCCTAGACAGATGGATGTGGAGAAAATGTTACAACTAGTAGGAGAGACGAGAACCCAAGGGCACCGCCTCACAGTAAAGGGACAACCCTTTAGAACTGAGATGAGGAGGAGTTTCTTCAGCCAGAGACTGGTGATTTTTTAGAGCTCACTGCCGTAGAGGGCTGCGGAGCGTATTTATGACAGAGATAGATAGGTTCTTCGTTTGTGAGGGGATCAAAGGTACGGAAGAAAGCAGAAGGCAAGAGAATGGAGCTGAGAAACATGTCAGCCGTGATCAAATGGTGGAACAGAAACAATGGGCCGAATGGCCTAATTCTGCTCCTGTATCTTGGTTATTGTGGGGGACTTCAATCTGCACATAGATTGAGCAAGTCAACTCAGTAACAATACCATAGAGGAGAAATTCCAAAAAACCATCTCATACACATTCTAGGATCAATACATCGAGGGCCCAAATGGAGATAGGCCATCTCGACTGCATATTGTGTAATGACTGGGAGTGGGTTAGCTCAGTTAACTGGATGGCTGATTTGCGATTCAGAGTGATGCATGTACTCAATTCACATACTGCCCAAGGTCACCGTGAAGATCCCACATTCTTAACCTTGCCTGCCTGAGGCACGTTGACCCTCACGTTAAAGCACATTAGCCTTCTCTCTCTCGGTCCCCAAGTGACAGAGCAGTCCTAAGGTCTTCTGAGACTGTGGCAACTTTAATTTCAAAATATTAATTGTGTAATGTGAAGGGAATCATTAACAATCTAGCCGTGTGAGGCCGCTTGTGGGAGAAAGAAGAACTCAGTGATAAAACGCCTCATTAAGATGGAATGCGACAGAGTTGATTCTGAGACTAGGGACCAAAATCTAAACAGAGGAAATTACGATGGTATGAGACATGATCAGGCTACGATAACTTAGGGAATATAACTTTAAAGGAATAACAAGCATTTAAAGAGCACTTGGTGGAACTACAACTGTTGTTCTTTCCTGTCAGACACAAAATGAAACAGGAAAGGTGGCCCTGCCATGGCTAACCAGGGACATTAGGGGTAGTACTGGATCCAAGGAAGAGGGGTACAAATTGGCTAAAAAGAACAGCAGATCTGAAGACTGGGAGCAGTTCATATTTCACCAAAACAGGACTAAGGGATTGGTTAAGAGGGGAAAAATAAAGAGTAAGAGTAAGTTTCTGGGGTATATACACACAAATTGTACAAGTTCCTAAAGATATAATGAAGAGAAAAACAGATTAATGAAAACAAATCCCTTACAATCAGAAATAGGGGTAATTATAATGTGGAATAAAGAGATGGCAGACCAATTAACTACATATTTTGGTTCTGTCATCACAAAGGATTACACCAATAATATCGC
This sequence comes from Rhincodon typus, assembly GCF_021869965.1. NCBI lineage: Eukaryota > Metazoa > Chordata > Chondrichthyes > Orectolobiformes > Rhincodontidae > Rhincodon > Rhincodon typus. The sequence goes on along the minus strand of NW_025976997.1, from coordinate 2,724 downwards.
TAAAATGCTGGGGAACATATCGGAAGCAGGAACTGAAGGAAATTAGAGTGAGTAGGAAAATGGTGTTGGGGGAATTGATGGGATTAAAAGCCAACAAATCCCAGCTCCTAGTAATCTACAGCCAGAGTACTTAAACTGGCTTGAGAGATAACAAAAACAAATTGCTGGAAAAGCTCAGCAGGTCTAGCAGCATCTGGGAAGGAAAAAAACAGTTACTGTTTCGAACCGAAACGTCAACTCTGTTTTTACCTTCACAGATGCTACCAGACCTGCTGAGCTTTTCCAGCAACTTTGTTTTTGATCCTGATTTACAGCATCCGCAGTTCTTTCGGTTTTTATTTGGCCTGAGAAACCAATGTATTCTGAAAATAGGGGCTCGAGTCGAAATAGAGGAAATTGATGGTCATCTTTCAAGATGAACAATTCCTATGGATTGGAGGGTAGCTAAGGTAATGCTCCTAGTTAAAAAAGAAGGTTGACAGAAAATATGGAATTATCGACCGGTTAGCCTAACACTGGAAAACTGTGACAGGATTGGACAGAGTTTGTCAGCATGGATTTACAAGAGGGAAATCATGCTGTACAAATCTGCTGGTCTGTTTCAAGAATGCAACATTTAGAGTTGATAAGGAGGCAGTGGATGTCATTTACTTGGGATTTGAGAAGACGTTCAAAAGGTCCCACAGAAGAGATGAGCATGTAAAGTGAAAGCATTTAGGATTGTGTATTCACAGAGATACAGAGCTGGCTGGCAGGAAAGAAAGCGAGTCAGAATAAGCAGTCATTTTTTCGTGTGTCAGCCAGTGACCAGTGCGGTACTGCAGGGATCAGTGCTGGAACCCAGATATTCATACTATCTAATGATGACTTAGATGAGGAAACTTAAATGTCATATCTATTAGCTTGTAGAAGACATGAAGCTGGGTGTGACAGTGAACTGTGAGGAGGATGCGGATATACTTCAGTATGACTTGATGTTGAGAGGGTGGGCAAAAATGCAAGGCTGACAAAGTATAACGTGGCTAAGTTCGAGGTTATCCAGTTGGATTATAAAACCAGGAAAACACAAGTTACTTACAGTAAGCATGCAGGTGCACCAGGAGGTGAAAAAGGCAAATGGTATTTTGACCTTCATAGCGAGAGGATTTGAGTACAGGAGCAGGGATGTCTTGCTGAAATTGTACATGATCTTAGTGAGGCCACACCTGGAGTATTGTGTGCACATTTGGAATCCTTATCTGATGGAGGATGTTTTGGCTATGGAGGCTGTACACAACAGTTCACCAGACTGATTCCTGGAATGGCAGGACCGACACATGAGGACAGAATGGATTGGTAAAGCTGAACCTCACTGGAGTTTAGAAGAACGAGGAAAGATCTCACAGAAACCAGTGAAATTCTAATGGGACTAACCAGGTAAATGCAGGAAGGATGCTGTCAATGACCAAGGAGTCCAGAACCAGGGAGTCACAGATTAAGGACATGGGCTAGGCTGTTTATGACTGAGATGAGGAAACATTTCTTTTCACAGAGACTGGTGACCCCCTGAAATTCGAGCAGTTAAGGCCAAAACATTGAATGTTTCCAAGAAGAAGATATATGTATTTGCGAGGGCTAAAGGGATCAGGCTACTGAGTAAAATAATCAGCCATGACTGAAAGTTACATTGGCCTACACTGTTCCTATTTTCTATGTTTCTGTTCTGTTGAAGGTGGGATATAAAAACAAGATGATTTTAACTGACACAGATATCAGCACTATCTGATCACCACTGAATGAAAATCCTGTAACTTCTTACCAGACAGCAATCTGGGAGCAACTTCAGCACTCCAAGTGCAACCATTCAAGAAGGTCAAGGTGCAGAGTGATTTTGGAAGCTTCTGGAGTGGCTGCTCTGTCTCTCGTTTTCTATCCAGTTCTCAAATTGTTGAAGGTTCTCAGAAAAGCAACATAATATGTAGGAAATATCTTTGGAAGTTTGCTGATACTGGGGAAAGAGGGGAGTGGGACCAGGGCTGGGGTAGGGAAAGACATATGGCTGGGGAAGGGAAGCAGTGAGATAAACAGTGGGCTGGGTTTTGTGGTGGGGTGATGGGCGAAGAATAACCCCAATTTCCAAATCACGCACCACCCCCCCCACCCTGCTCGGTTCTCTCCCTCCACTCTCTGATCTTTCCCTCAGCCTCTTTCACATTGGCAGTAAGCACTGCAACAAAGATGTGCATGTGGACACTTTTCCCATCAAACTCAGTCACTAGCACAGGCACAAGCATCTGCCAACACCATACTGTGCATACTCCTCAGTTAACACAGTAATGATTTAACCCAATAACCTTTGTCTCCAGCCCCATTCACACCAATGACAATCATGGGATAAATTAAAATATCAAAACAAAACTGACCAAATTACTTAAGCAGCTTGTATGATGCATTGTTTCACAGGTACATTGGATTGTCAAACCTTCATGTTGTAACATTAACAACGTTTTCTCAGAAAGCCTCCATTCTAAAGAACTTTGACCCTTCCTTCTGTTTGATCATGTCCTCTGCCAGACTTGCTGGCGCCAGTTCCCAGATAGTGACCTCATTAGTGGCCAGAAGAGTCTACAGAGCTTTTGATCAAGAACCAAACTGCAATTAACTTCCAGGCCTGGCCTCAGAAACAAACAGTTTTTATTTTTTTTTTAAACACAACTGCCACTCACTGTCCAGAGGTCACCATTC
>NW_025976996.1:0-7160 GCF_021869965.1 Rhincodon typus | reverse complement strand
GGCACGGGGGGGGGGGGGGTCCCAGAGGATTGGAGAATAGCCAATGTTGTTTGTTTGTTTAAGAAGGGTGGCAAGGATAATCCAGCTAATTACAGGCCGGTGAGCCTTACGTCAGTGGTAGGGAAATTATTGGAGAGGATTCTTCAAGACAGGCTTTACTCCCACTTGGAAATAAGTGGGCATATTAGCAATAGGCAACATGGTTTTGTGAAGGGGAGGTCGCATCTCACTAACTTGGTTGAGGTTTTTGAAGAAGTGACGAAGATGATCAGTGAGGGTAGGGCAGTGGATGTTGTCTACATGGACTTCACTAAGGCCTTTGACAATGGCAGGCTGATACAGAAGGTAAAGTCGCGCGGGGCCAGGTGAGCTTGCAAGATGGATAAAAATATGGCTCGGTCACAGAAGACCGAGGGTCGCAATGGAAGGGTGTGTTTCTGAATGGAGGGCTGTGACTAGTGGCGTTCCTCAGGGATCAGTGTTGGGACCTTTGCTATTTATAATATAATGTAAATGATTTGGAGGAGAGTGTAACTGATTTGATGAGTAAGTTTGTCGATGACACAAAAGTTGGTGGAATTGCAGAAAGTGATGAGGACCGTCAGAGGATACAGCAGGATGTAGGTCAATTGGTGACTTGGGCAGAGAGATGGCAGATGGAGTTTAATCTGGAAAAAATGTGAGGTAATGCATTTTGGAAGGTCTAATCTGGATGGAAAATATACAATAAATGTCAGAGCCCTTCAGAGTACTGATAGGCAGAGGGATCTGGGTGTACAGGTACACAGGTCACTGAAAGTGGCAACACAGGTGAAGAAGGTAGTCAACAAGGCCTACGGCACGCTTGCCTTCATCGGCCACGGCATTGAGTTTAAAAATTGTCAAGTAATGTTGCAGCTTTATAGAACCTTAGTTAGGCTGCATTTGAAATATTGTGTAAAATTCTGGTCGCCATGCTACCAGAAGGATGTGGTGGCTTTGGAGAGGGTATAGAAAAGATTTACCAGGATGTTACCTGGTATGAAGGGCATTAGCTGTGAGGAGAGGTTGCAGAAACTTGAGGTGTTCTCACTGGAACGACGGAGGTTGAGGGGCGACTGATAGAGATCTACAAGATTATGAAGGGCATGGACAGAGTGGGCAGTCAGAAACTTTTTCCCAGGGTGGAAGGGTTAGTTACCAGGGGCCATAGGTTTAATGTGTGAAAGGCAAGGTTTAAAGGTGATGTACAAGGCAAGTTTTTTACACAAAGAGTGGTGGGTGCCTGGAACTCGCTGCTGGGGGAAGTAGTGGAAGCAGATACCATAGTGACTTTTAAAGGGCTCTTGACAAATACATGAATAGGATGGGAATAGAGGGATATGGTCCCCAGAAGGGTAGGGGATTTTAGTTGTGACAGGCAGCATGTCGTTGCATGCTTGGAGGGCCAAAGGGACTGTCAGTGTACTGTAATTTTCTTTGTTCTTTGTATCTCAGTTCTAAAGGGTCAGTCTACCTACAGCACATCAACTCAAGGAACCACCTTCTCAGTTTTTCCATTAATTCTTGGGATGTGGGTGTCAATGCCTGGTCCAGCATTTCTTGCCCATCCCTAGTTGCCCCTTGAGAAGGTGGTGGTGAGCTGCCTTGTCGACCCGCTGCAGTTCATTGACTCACAATGCCCTTAGGGAAGGAATTCCGGGATTCAGACTCCCTAGTGAGTCTGGGGAAGGGTAACTGATGTTGGTTACATTTGTGATGCCCACATCCCATGAAGAAATGGTTTGAAGGTTTCTATCAACGATGTTACATTTTCCACAACATGACAGATTATTGAGTTTGGCTTCAATTGATATTTCTAATCAACCTGCTGCGGTGGGAGTTGAGCACAGACCTCCTGGTTCAGAGGTAGGGACATTACCATTGTGCCACCAGAGCACCCCCCATCCCTGTTGCTAGTTGTTACACTGTAATTGCCAATTTGCTCAGCAAGATCTTTTATTAAAAATGTGTCTGCTTTGTACCAATGAGCCCACTAATGGTACTGGAATCCTAATTGAAGGGTATGATTCCCGTCCAATTTTATTGCTCCATCAGAACTAACGGTTTTGCAATGTTTGCATTTGTTTTAACGACTTGTGGTGTGGTGGTGGTGTGCCCACCTCTGACCCAGGGGTTCTCTAACATCCCTGTGTTACTTTGACACTCGGGAGCCCAGTCTCTGGCGAGGGTCCCCTCTCTGATACTTTTCCTGAAACTAGCCTCTGCTCTCCACTCAGTCTGTAACGGACCCTTGGATTCCTGTGTGAAATGTTACCATCTCCACAAGAAGGGGAATCAATAGTAATACCAACAGACTTTGCATTAATCTGATTAAACGTGTCCTTATCGAACCCAAGCTTTTCTTGAATGAGGCTTAATGGGAACTGTGAAGAGACAGAGATAGACCTTTCAATATTAATCTCCAGGGAAGATAATGTAAATGGTCTTAATCAGCTTAATGTCACCAATCGGATTTGAAGATTTGACCCTGAGTAAACTGTGATGCATTTCCTCATTCAAATTGAGTGATCAGTTTCAAATGAGTTTTCTGAATTTTAAACTTGTTCATCTCCTTAACACAAGTTATCACCTGAATTCATTTGAGACCTCATCTCACGCTGAAAGATTTTCAACGTAAGGTCAAAGAATTTCTGACAGGAATGCAGTGAATTTTTTTCCCCGGATTGAGTTTAGGGCATTTAGTGCATCCTGGGCCCATGTGTCAGGATGACCATCCAGAGAAACTGAGACCACATTTCACTGAGGGATTTTCAAGAATTTTAAGGCAAATTGTTGGTTGGTGCAGAACTTGAGAGACGCAGGAAAAATACACAGTTGGTTGATGCTTTTTGTTTCATGTTCATTTGGACAATTCATAAAAAATACCGAAAGGAAACAACTTTTACACCTAATGAGGAGACAGATGATTGGTCTGAGCCCTCAATCTCAGAGTTTACTAGTTGGCCAATCAGCCATCATGGTTTCACCTGATGGACCAATCCGATGCTGTGTTGTTGGGAGTGGATCACTCTGATGTTATTAGGTGTGGATCACCCCAATATTAGGTGTGGATCATCCCGATGTTGTTGGGAGTGGATCACTCTGGTGTTGTTAGGAGTGGGTCACTCTGGTATTGTTGAGAATGGATCACTCTGCTGTTGTTGAGAGTGGATCACATGCTGATTTGTTGGGTTTAGATCACTCTGACAATGTGTTGTTGAGAGTGGGTCATTCCAATGTTACCGGGAGTGGATTACTCAGATGCGCTGTCACCGAGAGTGGATCACTCCGGTGTTGTCAGGGGTGGCTTAACTCTGATGATATTGTATTCTTGAGATTGGATCGCTCTGGTTTTGTTGTGAATGGTTCACTCTGATGTTGGGGATGGATTACACTGGCACTGTTGGGAATGTATCAGTCCGATGGTGTTCTGAGTGGATCACTCTGATGTTGGTAGTGGATCGCTCTGATATTGTTGAGAGTGGGTCACCCTGATGTCGGGAATGGAACACTCTGGTGTTCTTTGGGAGTGGATCACTCTGATGTTGTTGGGAGTGGATCATTCCGATGTTGGTGGGAGCAATGTATTCTCCATGAAGCATCTGTCAGCTCTCCGCCCGAGACCACCCACACTGTCAGGAATTGAATCATGGGAGAGCCACAGGGGAGCCACGGGGGAGCCATGGGAGAGCCATGCTAGAGCCATGGGAGAGCCATGGGGGAGCCATGGGAGAGCCATGGGAGAGCTATGGGAGAGCCATGGGGGAGCCATGGGGGAGCCATAGGGAATCCATGGGGGATCCATGGGGGATCCGTGGGGGAGGGAGCAAAGAAGAAAAATATTCCATCTCGTCTCCATTCGAAATAGAAGAGCTTTTAATTTTTAATCCATAGCCAACCCCTCCCTTGTAGACTCCCTCACGAGGAGGCCATAGTTACGGCTGAGGTATTGATAGATTCTTGATCAGATGGTTACTGGGTAAGGGCAGGAAAGTGGATGTGAGCCATGATCCCATTGAATGGAGGAGCAGGCTCAAGGGACCGAATGGCCTGCTCCCTATTTCTGACAGTCTCAGTATACACCCTGTCAGCACCCCTCTGTTTGTATGTACATGCTCCCATTCTCAGGGAGTAGCAAAGGTGGGAACATTCTATGTTTCCAAGATTGAAGGAGACTGACGTTTCATCATTCAGGGGGTCAAGGGTAACTGGGGACAGGCTGAAATGTAGCTTGGGACCACAAGCACGGTCTTACTGAAAGGAAAACCAGGCCCAAGGGGCCAAATGGCCTACTCCTTGCTGCTCCTATCCTCCTACATTCAATAATGCTCTCAGTCCTCATGGCCCCCATCTATCCCCGTCACCCCTCTATGTTTACTTCCCTCATGATGCTGCCCAGCTTCCCAATGGCACTCAGCTGTAGTGTTCCGTGCTACCAGCTAATCTTCCCGAGTTTGTTGTGTTAACTTTTCCTGGATTCTCTGCAACTGGTGCCGGGGGTTGTTGTGGGAGGGGGGATACAGGGGGTAACTGTGTCTGGAACATGTTAGCCACAAAGAGATCCATCCTAGTGATGAAAGCTCTGACACAGCACAACCTGTCTGTGTCGACACTAACGATATTATTCAGCGAAGGGCTTCTCACAATGTCCCTGATGACCCTGGGAGCCCAGAGCCAGGGGTCACAGTCTGAGGATGTGGTGTAGACCATTTCGGAATGAGATGAGGAGAAATGTCTTCACACGGAGTGGGGAGCCTGTGGAATTCTCTGCCCCTGAGAGTGGCTGAGGACAAAACATCGAATGTTTTCAAGAAGGAGTTAGATGCAGTTCTTGGGTTTAAAGGGGTGGAAGAGTGGGGGAGAGAAAACGGGAACAGGGAACTGAGATGGAAGATCAGCCATGATGCTATTAAATGATGGAGCAGGCTTGAAGGGCTGAATGGCCCATTCCTATGTGTTTCCCTGGATTGGTGAAACTCCCTCAAATTGTCCATGTGTCCGAGGGGAACCTTTGGCTGGCCTCCAGGTGACAACAGACAGTAAACTAACATCTGACTGAGACTGAGAACCGCCAGCTCGATGGAGCAGTCTGCAGTTCCAAATGAAATGTTGTGTTGAATAGAGAGTGGGTTATTAAACCCTTGGACAGAGAGCTGGCCTCACGGCTGTGTTTGAGAAATGGCTCCGGGTAGGATTTAGTGTCTCTTACACACTCTCTGTGAATTATTTCTGATCAAATCAGGGAGCGAGCCCCGTTCACAGCCATATTGGCTTTTCATTCCATCCTGTGCCTTTAATACAGCCAAACACGCTACAGGTTCACATCAGACAAATCCAGGCAGAACTCAGGCAGGATTCTAAACAAGGGGCTTGACAGAGGGGAAGAGCAAAGGTTTTGCTTTTAATATTTTGATTCACTCATGGGACATGGGCATTGCTGGCTGGGCCCAGCATTTATTGCCCGTCCCTAGTTACCCCCCTGAGAAGGTGGGGGTGAGCTGCCTTCTTGACCCGCTGCAGTCAATGTGCTCACAATGTCCTTAGGGAGGGAATTCCAGGATTTTAACCCAGCAACACTGAAGGAATGGTGATATATTTCTAAGTCAGGATAGTGAGTGGCTTGGAGTGGAACTTGCAGGGGGATGGTGTTTCCATGTATCGGCTGCCCTTGTCCTTCTAGATGGAAGTGGTCGTGGGTTTGGAAGGTGCTGTCTGGGTCATTAAGAATATTCAAGGTTGAGAGATTGTTAATCAGGAAGGGAAAGGTTTATTGGGAAAAGGTAGGAAAGTGGGGTTAAGGATTATTAGATCAACCATGATCTCACTGAATGGAAGAACAGAGTCAATGGGCTGAATGGCCTGCTCGTACTCTTCCATCTTGTTGTGTTCTGGTTGTTGTAAGGGCCAGGTGAGTACAGTGCTCTGCAGTTGGATAAACATATCCTGATCATCACTGAATTACCCAGAGAGAAAGGCTCCACCAGAACAATACAGTGGCAGAGAATATCCGACAGACAGACAGACGGACAGACAGACAGATAGACAGATGGACAGACAGACAGACAGACAGACAGGTAGATAGACAGACAGACAGACGGACAGACAGACAGACAGACAGGTAGACGGACAGACAGGTAGACGGACAGACGGACAGACAGACGGACAGACGGACAGACAGATAGGTAGTTGGGTAGGCAAATGGACAGACCAGGTGAAAAATGCTTCATATTTAATGTCTCAAAGGGATTTTGAACAGTTTTAATTTCCTGTCAGATGGTGTAAATAACAGGCCTGAAGTGTTTGATGACCTTCTTTTGTTACTGACTCATTTGACTGGAATTTTGAGCAGCTGATTGTATCAGAAAGTTTGGAGCAGAATTAATCAATTCTCTGTGACACACACACACGAACCTGGAGAAAATGTGCTCTGGTGCTGATCAGCAAAGGAAGCAAGGGTTTACACTGACATCTGTTTCAATACAGGGAGCAGGAGACGAGTGAGTGAGTGTATGTGTGTGAGTGTGAGTGAGTGTGGGTGTGTGAGTGTGAGTGAGTGTGAGTGAATGTGAGTGTGAGTGAGTGAGTGTGTGTGAGTGAGTGTGTGTGAGTGAGTGAGTGTGAGTGTGTGAGTGTGAGTGAGTGTGAGTATGAGTGAGTGAGTGTGTGAGTGAGTGTGAGCATGAGTGAGTGTGAGTGTGAGTGAGTGAGTGTGAGTGTGAGTGAGTGTGAATGAGTGTGAGTGTGAGTGAGTGTGTGTGTGAATGAGTCTGAGTGAGTGTGAGTGTGAGTGAGTGTGGGTGTGAGTGTGAGTGAGTGTGTGATTGAGTCAGTGAGTGAGTGAGTGTGAGTAAGTGTGAGTGAATGAGTGTGAGTGTGAGTGAGTGAGTGAGTGAATGAGTCAGTGAGTGTGTGAGTGTGAGTGTGAGTGAGTGAGTGAGTGAGTGAGAGTGAGTGTGACTGAGTGAGTAAGAGTGAGTGAGTGTGAATGAGTGAGTGTGAATGAGTGAGTGTGAATGAGTGAGTGAATGACTGAGTGACAGAGAAAAGGCAGGAAAGTAGTTTTGAGGATCCTCTCTCTATTTATTTGGGAGCTCCCTTCCCCCTCCCCATTCCTAACAAAGGGTCCCAACTGAATTGTC
>NW_025976995.1:0-7160 GCF_021869965.1 Rhincodon typus | reverse complement strand
TGCTTGGCCTGCTGTGTTCATCCAGCTCTACACCTTGTTATATCAGATTCTCCAGCATCGGCAGTTCCTACTATATCTGAATTAGTAACTCTGTTTCTTTCTCCATAGATACTGCCTTAGCTTCTGAGTATTTCCAGCATTGTTTGTTTTAATACAGATGTGTTTTACATGCATTCGTATGTGTGAGATACAGCATACTCCTTGTAGCATGTCATGCTTCAAGTGATCCAAGTTAAGATGGTGTACGAGATCTTTACACCCTTAGGTCATCCCACCATAGCAGAATTTGAGATCAATAAAAATCAGAGAGTGTAATGAGGACCGTGAGTCCGTTGTTGATTGTTGGAAAAACCCATCTGTTTCACTAATGTCCTTTAGGGAAGGAAACTGCCTTCCTTACCTGGTCTGGCCTACATGTGACTCCAGACCCACAGCAATGTGGTTACTCTTAACTGCCCCCTGGGCTATTAGGACCTATCCAGCGATGCCCACAATCCTGTGAATTAATATTTTAAAAGGTCACCTGTTTTTCTAATTCAGTAATGGGAATGTCATGATTTGAACACATCTTCCCCAGAACATTAGGCTGGATTTCTGGGGATTATGAATCAGTAACATGCCAGAACACCATCTCTCCTTCCCTACCATACAGTGTGAATTTCTTAAAGCTGCACTCTGTCCTTGATACATTGCACAACTGGTTCCTGGAATAAGAAGCTGTAATAAACGCAGAGAATGCTGGACAAAATCATCCAGTCTGGCTGTGGGGAGAGAAATAGAGACATATAGAGTTATAGAGACATAGAGAGGTACAGAAACAGATCCTATGGTCTAACTCATCCATGCCAACCAAGTATCTTAAATTAATCTAGTCCCATTTGCTAGCACTTGGCCCGTTTCCCTCTGAATACTTCCTACTCATGCACCCATCCAGATTCCTTTTAAATGTTGTATTTGTACCCGCCTCCACCACTTCCTCTGGCAGCTCGTTCCACACACGCACCACCCTCTGCATGAATAAGTTGCCCCTAAGGTCCTTTTAAATCTTTCCCTACTCACCTTAAACCTATACCCCTTAGCTTTTGACTCCCCTACCTTAGGGAAAAGACCTTGACTATTCACCCTATCTATGCCCCTCATGATTTTATAAACTTCTATAAGGTCACCCCTCAGCCTCCAACACTCCAGGGGAAATAGCCCTGGTCTATTTAGAATGATGAGAGGGGGATCTAATTAAAACTTACAGAATACTGAATGGCCTGGACAAAGTGGATATTGGGAAGATGCTTCCATTGGTAGGAGAGACTGGGACCCGAGGGCACAGCATTAGAGTAAAGGGAAGACCTTTAGAACGGAGATAAGGAGAAACTTCTTCAGCCAGAGAGTGGTGAATCTATGGAATTCACTGCCACAGAAGGCTGTGGAGGCCAGGTCATTGAGTACATTTAAGACTGAGATAGATAGGTTCTTGATTATCAATGGAATCAAGGGCTATGGGGAGAAAACAGGAGAATGGGGTTGAGAAACTTATCAGCCATGATTGAATGGCGGAGAAGACTTGATGGGCTGAATGGCCTAATTTCTGCTCCTATGTCTTATGGTCTTATTCAGCCTCTCCCCATAGGTCATAACCTCTAACCCTGGCATAATCCTTGTAAATCTTTTCTGAAGCTTTTCAAGTTTCACAACAACTTTCCTCCCAACAGAGTCCAGAACCGAAGGCAGTACTCCAAAAGCGGCCTAACTAAAGTCCTGTACAGCTGCAACATGGCCTCCCAACTCCTATATTCAAGGCACTGACCCATAAAGGCAAGTGTAGCAAATGCCTTCTTCACCACCCTATCTACCTGCAACTTAATGAATTGAGTCCAGTTTGATTCTTGTTCAGTTCACATTAGCTTCCCTCAAATTCTCTGGGCTTATTTCAGATTTCCAGCATCTGCAGTATCTTGTCTTTATTCGAAATTGAGCTTATATTGTCTGCAGTTTAGAAGAATGAGAGGTGATCTTACTGAGGTACACAAGAATGTGAAGAGGTTTGATAACTATGTACTGACAGGTTGTTTTCCCCAGTTAGGAATCTCAGAGATCGGCACACAGCCTCAGCATAAGGTGTCTATCCTGTCTATTCCTGTTAGAGTTTTATAGATTTCTATGTGATCCCCCTCATTTTCCAAACTCAAGCAAGAATAGTCTTAACCAATCCAGCCTCTCTTCTTCACCAGTCCCTCCATCCCACCAATCAGTCTGGTAAACATTTGTTGCATTCCCTCCATAGTCAGAACATCCTTCCTCAGGTAAGGAGACCAAAACTGCACACAGTACTCCAAGGACAAGGCCCTGGACAGTTGAAGTGAGGTCTGTGATTCACAGCAGGCAACAGGAAGCTAGTATGGGGGAGAGGACATAGTGTGGAGAATCACAGAGACCGGAAAAAAAATAAACAAACTATGATCCAATTAGGTGGAAAATAAATTGAAGAAATACACCAAAAACATTTCTGGTCATTATATGCTAATGATTACTTTCTCATTTAGACATGTCATTCTTCAAAACCAGTTTATAAAAGTGGACTTGTCAGCTACTTCCCTTAGAATCTCTATGGTTTGGAAAGAGGCCACTTGGCCCATTTAGTCTGCACCAACTCTCTGAACAGCATCCCACCCAGACCCACACCCCAACCCTAAAACCCCACATGTCCCATGGCTAACCCACCTATCCTAAACGTCCATGAACACCAGAGGCAATTTAGCACAGCCAATCCACCTAACCTGCACATCTTTGGACTGTGGGAGGAAACTGGAACACTTAGAGGACACAGGGAGAATGTGCAAACTCCACACAGTCATCTGAGGGTGGAATCAAACCTGGGTCCCTGGTGCTGAAAGGTAACAGTGCTGACCAATGAGCCACCGCGTCCCCCCCGGTTTGGTGCAGGCTAAGTGTAATCTGATAAAGGGCCCTCACACTAACAGAAAGGAGAGGGCAGCTGGTGGTGACAGGGTAGAAGGAACGCAGGGGTGGAGGGGTCCTATTTGTGATGGGAATGGGAAGTAGGGCGAGAGGGGATTGGGAGCAGGGCATGAGGCATGTAGAGCACAAGGTGTGTGAAGTGTCAGAAGGAGAGGTTGAGGAGGAGAGTGCAATAAGGGCAGTGTGACAGCTGAAGGGGTAGTGTAGAGGCAATTGTGTGAGAGCAAGTTTCTAGTCAACCTGTGGCAACCTAGTGGGTGCTGTGCAAAATGCATGGCCATGTTTCACCTGCCATTTTTCATAAATCTATGAGAAGCAAGAAGCAGAACTAGGCCATTCAGCCCATCGAGTCTGCTCCACCATTCAATGAGATCATTGCTTATCTGATCATTCTCAACTCCACTTTCCAGAAATTGCTGGGAAAACTCAGCAGGTCTGGCAACATCTGTGTGAAGAGAAAGCAGAATTAATGTTTTGGATCCGGTGACCCTTCTTCAGAGCTTTTCCCATAACCCTCAATTCCCTTACAGATTAAAAATCTGTCTATCTCGGCCTTGAATAAAGTAGTGACCCAGCCTGTACACCCGGCTGTGATAAAGAATTCCACAGGGTCACAACCCTCTGAAGGAAGACATTCCTTCTCATCTCTGTCTTAAATGAGCAACCCTTAATCTAATATTTTGCCCTGTGGTCCTAGGCTCTCCCACAAGGGGAAACAACCTTTCCACTTCTACCCTGTCAAGTTCTCTCCTACATGTCGCACTAGTAACTCTGCTTCAAGAGCTGAAAAACCACCTCGGTGCTATCTAAATGCAAGAATGGACTCTCCTTCCATTTTTCTATCACAAGCCTCACTTCAGCTCTTGTAAAGGGTCCAACACTCTCGGCCCTTAAGCCAAGAGTAGTCACATGCTGAAGTTGTTGTTGTATTGGTGAGCGCGAACTCTCCCGGACAATTGCGGATGCCGGATCAGCGCTCCAGGATCCCGGAGATGGCTAGACTGAGCAGGAACCCTTACAAGCCGAGCTTTGAGGCACACGCAATCTAGTCAAGGAACTCCCACGATGAGAGGTTTCCAATTTCACTTTCTCAGATTTACAGTGTACACTGTGTCCTGTACGCTGGCAGGAAAACCAAAGGTCACCTTGATAGGGTCATTTTTTGTTTCTGTCTTTGTTTGGTCAATTGTTCTGGGTACTCTGTGTTGAGGGCCTGTGATAAATCATGAATGGTTCATAAACTGCCCTGTGAAAATCTCCTTCGGGGCAGGCCAGGAATTTGTACTCCTCAGAGCTGAGGGAGAGCTGGCAGAAGAGCAAGGCACAACCTTGCCTGACCCTTCCTCTAGATTACTTGTGAGCCCACCTCTCTGTTTGGGTGAATGAAGCAGAGCATTGGGTGGAAGGTGAGGAGAATGTGTTTAAAGGCCCTCTTCCCTTCCCTGACAGAGAAAATGACAAAGTGTCTTTTTAAACTTTTTTGCCAAGTTCTGCTTAATTCCGAGATGATGTGACAGAACCCGGAGAGTTTATGTTTTGCGCACAGATCTCTAACAGCCTGATTTCATTTGGTCTATTCCTCAAATAATTAAATAGACACTTCTTTGCTCTCTGGCATAGAATCCGTCAATGTGGACAAAGGCCATTCAGCCCATCAAGTCTAAACTGACCCCTCCGAACAGCATTCCACCCAGATCCGCCCTATGCCCGTGAACCTGCATTTCCTATGGCTAACCCACCTAACCTGCACACTATGCACAATTTAACATGGCCAATCCACCCTAACTTGCACACCTTTGGACTGTGGGAGGAAACCGGAGCAGCCAGAGGAAACCCATGCAGACACAGGGAGAATGTGCAAACTCCACAAAGACAGTTGCCCGAGGGTGGAATCGAACCTGGGTCCCTGGCGCTGAGATGGAGCGATGCTAATCACTGGGCCATTATGTTGCCCCCTCACGCCCGTCTCCTAGGTCAATTTCATTTTGTCCCTTCATGGGATGTGGTATCACCTTGTGCTCATCCCTAATTGCCCTCGAACTAAGTGTAATGCTTAGCCATTTCAGACAGCAGTTAAGAGTCAACCCTTACTGTGGGTCTGGAGTGACTTGTAGACCAGACCGTGTAAGGATGGCAGATTTCTTCCCCAAAAGGGCATTAGTGAACCAGATGCGGTTTTGAAACAATTGGTGATAGTTTCATGGTCACCATCACTGAGGCTAGCTTCCAATTCCAGTTTTAGTTCACTGAATTTAAACCCCACCTGCTATCAAGGCTCGATTTGAACCCGAGCCCCCGGAACTTTACTGTCCCTTCAGTGACGTTACTACTCCAGCACCTGCACCACTAACCTCCCCAGTCCACTCCCCAATATACCCCTCAATCAACGTCACAACAGCAGATTATCAGGTAATAGTCACATTGCTGTCCATAGGGGCCTGCTGTGAGCAATTGGGTGGCATCGCAACAGTGGACTGCATTTCAAAAGCACCTCATTGTCCATAAAGTGCTTGGTGACATCTGGTGGTCATGAAAGGTGCCATGTAAATGCACATCTTTCCTTCGTACAGAGTATCATATAACGCTCTATGGTCGCCTTTCTTTGTTTTTGTTGCAACACTTTAGGTTCTGGTCAAACATTAGCAAGGAAATACAGTTCTCAACCACAACACGCCCTCAGTTAGCAAAGGAATGTTGAGGAGTTGGGGATGGTCTAGAGGAGCTTTATTACAGTGATACCAGGGTTCAGGAATTCCAGTTTTGTCAAGGAGTTAAAGAAGCAGAGTGCGTCCTTTTTAGAGCAGAGAATTCTCCCCATCTATAAAGTAGGGGAGAAAAGCTTCTTAAACAATTAGTGTTGCCTATTACCAGGAATGGTGCAGAATGTTGGGCCAACAGGAAAAAGTAGATGGGCGAAGGATCATAGAAGCATAGACATTAGGAGCAGCAGCAGGCCATTCGGCCCTTCAAGACTGATCCACCACTCAATATGATCATGGCTGATCATCCAATGCAGTCCCCTGTTCAACAGCCACGTTGTTCCATGATCCACTTTTCACAAATGACTCAAAGACTGAACCTTTTAACAGTTATTTTTCTTTAGAGCCCACTTCTCATTTCTAATCTGTGCATATGCCTGTTGTGTGACTGAATCCTCTCATATTTAGTGATTAATAAACTTCGTCCTTTTGTTTGTGCAAGAAAGCCTGGCTAAGTTGCTTCCTTTTAAAACACATGTCCATGTGAGTCTGGGATGAGGTTCCTACAAGGAACCAGGGTAAGGGTCTGGTGGGTGTGATTGTCTGGCCCGGATTCCAAAGGCCCTGGATTCAGCGGCACCAATGTTGGCTTTCTGCAGCAGTGAAGAATGTGGGTCCCTGTTTATTCTTCAAAGATGGACTTTGTCTTAACTTTTTTATTTTGTTTTATTATATCACTGAATCCCCCACCATCAACATCCTGGCGATAATCATTGACCAGAAACACAACTGGACTCACCGCATAAACACAGCGGCTACAAGAACAGGTCAGAAGCTGGGAATACTGCAGCGAGTAAATCACCTCCTGATTCCCCAAAGCCTGTCCACCATCTACAAGGCACAATTCAGGAGTGTGATGGAATACTCCCCACTTGTCTGGATGGGTGCAGCTCCAACACTCGAGAAGCTTGACACCATCCAGGACATAGCAGCCACTTGATTGGCACTATATCCACAAGTATCCACTCCCTCCACCACCGATGCTCAGTAGCAGCAGTGTGTACTATCTACAAGATGCACTGCAGAAATTCACCAAAGATCTTCAGACAGCACCTTCCAAACCCATAACCACTTCCATCTAGAAGGACAAGGGCAATATACAATACACAATACAATAGCCTTTTATTGTCATGTGTACTCCATTGCAGTAGATTGAAAAACTTTTACAATGTCTGTCTTATGATGATATCTTAGGTACAACTACTTAGGTACAATTCATGGATACAGCAGAGGAATAGAAGTGGTTGCTTAATTACAGAGTTGAAAACACGTTAAAAATAGGAAAATATTAAGGGGTTAACATTACAGAGTTCTAAGGTAAGGACTGTCCCCTCACACTGGTCTCTGTCCAGGACTCGCTGCCTGCACACTGCTCCAGGATCACAGCCCACTGCTGCTCTGGGCTCACAGCCCACTGCTGCTCCGGGC
>NW_025976994.1:570-7160 GCF_021869965.1 Rhincodon typus | reverse complement strand
CCTCCAGCTCCACACTGTGTTATCATATATGCTGTCCTTGTATAAAATATTGATTTTTATTTTTATAGCACAGTTCGGTGTTGAAGCATCTTGTTGTAACTAAACATTGTTTCAGCTTTGAATGTAAATTTAATTTGAAGTATTTTGTTCACCTCAATGTTGCAGCTAAGTAACTTTTTGAGCTATTTATACTCTGTGCACATTTACACGACACTTCCCACACTAAGCTGAGCCAATCAGCAAATCTTGCTCATTTTAATCAGTTAACAGATGTTAGTGACTTGCAGACAATCTCTGTAGCACTGAAAATTAAATGTACAGAGTCTCATTCAATCTGGTTCAGTTCTTGGATTTTCAGAAAATCCAAGATTTTGTTTATTTTTCCTATGTTTCTTTTTTCTCACTCTTAATCAATCTTTCTTCCCCACACTTTATTTCTTACTCCACCTTCTGATTTGACATCAATATTAACACCCTGCAATTTACACTTCCTGCCTCATCCATGCACTGTAGTTTAACAAGGAAAGGTACATAATTGCTAACTCTGCTTGCTCCGTTTATGTCGAATCTATCAGCTTGTACTATGGTAACCTGCAACATGAGAAGTTTAAACCCATGAATATGCAAAGATATAACTGCTGCCAGGTGCCATTTAGTACATTCTGGTCTAATGTTGGCTATCTTAAATTGAGAAAGCCAGTGTGACCATCTGTTATGGTTTCAGAAGAGCAAAAGGAAACATAGAAACAATGCTATGCCATTGAACCCCTTAAGTCTGTTCCACCATTTAATTAGGCCATTGCTGATCTGTCCTTGAATTCCATTTATCTGCCCTTGCTCTATTTTCCATGATATTTTCATCTAACAATAACCCTATCCGTCTCAGTCTTGAAAGCTTGAATTGTTCCAGTATCCATGATAATTTTGGGAAGGTAAGTCCAGATTTCTAACATTGTTTGTGTACAAAAATGTTTCTTGATTTAATCTGAACCCAATTTTAATACTGTGTCCCCTTACTCTTGATCTCCATCACTAGAAGGGATAGTTTCTCTGCATCTACCACATCAAAATCTTTTAGCACATCTTGATCACATCACTCTTCAACTTCTATAAAGAAATAGAAAAACAAGACAATTCATCAATAGCCATTGAAAAGAAGTTACAGTTTTTCACTAAAGGGCTAACATTTAACCATCCCCATACCACTCTTCTAACCTTTCCCATTCACCCACCCAGCTTTAACCCAGCTGGAACAAGGACTAAGATGCTGAGGGGCTATGGGCCATGCTGCCCCTGCCACTTTGTATTTGCTTGATTTCAGGTACAGGCAGGCTGACCAGCCGAGGCAAGCAGCAGCGTAATTTAAATAGGGAAGGTGATGATATAGTGTAACATTTTTGGACAAGTGGAAGATGGTGGAATTCCATGTTTCATTGGAATTGAATATTAGTCCCAGTAATGTGACCATAAAGATATTATCAATTGTTGCAAAAGCCCATCTGGTTCACTAATGTCCATTAGAGAAGAAAACCCTGCCGTTCTTATCCATCTGGCTTACAGGTGACTTCAGGCCAAAAGCAATGTTGTTGGCTCTTGACTGTCCTCTTCTGAGCAAGACACTCAGTTCGATGGAAATTAGGGATGGGAAATAAGCGTTCAGCTTATTAGTGATGCCCAGATCCCACGAAAGAAAATAGAGAAAAGTCAGGCCCAATACTGGCCTGCATGATCTTAGGCCACCAGCAGCAAGATTCCAGGAAAGTCCTTTTGTCCAGAAGGTATTGGAGGACAGATGCATTTTAATGGTCTTTGTAGGTAAGAAAAATTCAAGTATTCGACCCCATAAATATAATTTGTTTGTGACACAGCTTGTTTTCATAGATCTGTAAATGTCTCAAGTTCAAAGTACTAGAATAATTTTTGCTTGTTTGAAAAGTCAGACTTTTTTTTAGGGCGTACTAGACAGAAATAAGCTATTTGGTCCAACCAGTCTATGCCAGTGTTTCTGCTCCATTCAAGTATTCCCCCGTCCTTCTTTATCTAACTCAATTACCATAACCCTGATCCCACTTCCTTTGAAATGTCTGTGTATATTCTTGTGTACAGTAACTAGTATTTGTCTCAACTGTTCCCTGTAACCCTTCCTGCATTCTACATCCTCACTGCTGTCTGGGTAAAGAAATGTATTCTTGGGTATTTCTGGTAAAGAAATGTATTCTTGGGTGTTTCTGGTATCCTGTATTGATGGCCTGTGGTTTTGCACTTCCCCACAAGCAGACTTTGGACAGAATCATAGGTGCCAAGTGGTGAGTGGTAAATCCACACAAACTGCTTGCAGGGAGGGAGGGAGACTGAGGGATGGGTGTAAAATGACAATAGGATGAGGATGGCCAAAGCAGAATCTTGGGAAAAGGCATTGTTTCAACTATGGCAGATTTAAATGTATAGCCATTAAGTAGATCAACAAAAACATTTAATTTAAGATAGTATGGGAATATTTTGACCGTGGGTGAATCAAAATTTAAATTAGTTGTTTACACAATCTTAATTTACTTGAGAGTTCTCATATTACTTTGTAACAACTCTGCTTTTGTTTCCTCAACAGAATGTGAATGGCATAAAATACCATGCAAAGAATGGCCATCGGACTCAGATACGTGTCCGCAAACCATTTAAATGTCGTTGTGGGAAGAGCTACAAGACTGCACAGGGTCTGAGGCATCATACCATCAATTTCCACCCACCAGTGTCTGCTGAGATCATCAGAAAAATGCAACAGTAAAAGAAATAAAGCGCCTGTGTGGGTGTGTATATGAAAATGTAAGGTGTACATGCTGGTTGGACTATACCATCAATCTGAAGCATCACCAGCAGTTGCTAACTGAAAAATCCTGTGTGTAGGATAAATTCAGCAACCTTTCAACACTAGTAATTTCTGCCTTTTTAAGTGTGTGCTTAAAATTCTATCTCTTAGAATAATGTATCTTTGGACTGTAGAGTACATGCCTTTGTACATGTGTACATCTGCTCATTATACCTATAATCCATTGTTATTACATAAGGTGCTAAAAGTATAGTTATTTGAAAATATTTCCTCAAAACTGCATACTGCCAATCTTCACATTTCAGTATGTTTATGTGTGGTGAATACATTGACTTATTTTAAAGCTGTTGTATCTTCAACTTTTTTTTAACTTATAATTTTATTACCTGGTTTTATAATCCAAAAGCTGGCTGACCATAGGGGACTATGTGAAATGTAAATTCTTCTGATTATATGGAAGATGCAGTGGGGGTAATATTAACTTCTGCCAGTAGTGTGAACATGTGATGTCTGTTTTCTGCTTGTGGTTCATCTCAAGATTTTTTTATCCATTGACTGCAAAGGAAATGAAAATCAGGGGGGACACGCAACCAAGCTGCTGTCACCAGTTTCACACTGTAAGCAAGACTTAAAATTAACCTCCTGTTTCTGTAAATCATTGAGAATGTGGTACAGACACCAATGTGATCTTTTATTTCACATCAACAAGCAAATGTCAGCAAGGTGTAAATTTGTAAATGTTTAGTACAGCAAAGATACAGCAGTATGTTAAATATGTTGATGTATCTGCAGCATGTAAAGCTACAAATTTACAAAACATTATTAAAATTATTATTATACCAGAGGGGAAATGTGCAGGTGATTTGCACGTTACTTTTTAAATAGAATTTTATATAACTTTTTTTTTAATTTTCCCTCTCTGGAAAATATTTGCTTTCTTGATAATTTGTTATGATATTAAAATTAATAATTTTCTTGTTATATACCACTTTGAATATGTTCTGTTATGTGGAACTGAACTTCTTCATCATAATCGATGAAGTTTCTGAGCACTTTGTAGTTACCTGTTGCAAGTAGATTTAAATGTTTGTGTGTTGCCAATACCTGCAACCACTGTACTTGCATGTGCCTATGGTTGCAAGGACAAAGCATGTTAAGGAATTTTCTTTTATGTTAAACCTCCTACTCATGGTTAATGTATTTTTGTGAATTCCTCTTGTATTAATAAGCTCATCAATACCTTGTTACTGAAACTCACTGCATTCCATTTGTAATTAAGTGGTATCACTGTGCTGCATGTGAACAATGTTTGCCATTATAGCCTTACAGATGGTAAAATACTCTACTTGTTGAGTAAGGATAAATTTGGCCATTTCCAGTCTTGATGGCTTATTGGCAGGAGATCATAATAGTCTGCCCTTCTTGGTACTGCTCCATTCAATGAAAATGGAAACAGCATTTTGGATAAGTCAAAACACTCATAAACGTGTCATCAATGCATGTAAATTCTTGATAAATAACTACTATAATTACATTTTACAAGTATTTGCTTCTACCTTGTGGCAGTATTACAAAACGTATATGGATGGGGTTACTTTGTTGTGTATAGCAAATTGTATCGTCAAGTCTCTGTAAAGTGCGCTCTAAATTATATTTTTCATATGTTCTATGCAGGATTGGGTGGGGGGAATTTTACTTTATTAGAAGTAATGTTGAAGTGTGAAAATGGAAGGCATCCAGATAAATCACACAAAAAGCTGCTTTCAAATGTAAGAAGTAACAAATAAATAAATAAAAACACCCCTGACTCAATAGATGTCTTCTGCTTTCAGAAACATGTAACTAAGGGTTATAGTTCCAGTTTGCCAGAATATATTTTTAGCCCCTGCACTTCCAGTTTGCCAATTCTGCAGAGGGAAAGAAAATACATACATATTTTGAGAAGACTCTTTTCCGCTCTGCAAGTGGACTCAAATGTGGAAGAAACCTTATTGCTTTTTAAGTTCCAGATCTCAGCCAAGCTATTTGGGCACAGCTATTGAGTGCAAATCAAGCACTTCTCCTTTGAGGAATAGAGGAAATTGGATATTAGCAAACCTCAATTCCTTTGAAACAAACCCAGCAATTCATTACCGAGCAGTATTGGAAAAGACATTAGGAACGTTTCAGAAATAAAAATAGAAATTACTGGAAAAGCTGAGCAAACCTGGCAGCATCTGTGGAGATGAAACAAGTGACCCTTACTCAGAATGCTGAGGAAGGGTCACTCAGCCTGAATTGTTAACTCAGATTTATCTCCACAGATGCTACCAGACCTGCTGAGCTTTTCCAGCAATTTCTGATTTACAGCATCCACAGTTCTTTCAGTGGATCGTTTTTGAACTTTTCTCAATGGTGGAGAGCTTTGTACCAAGATGCATATGTTGGAAATTCGGAAATGTGCTATTCAAAATAGTTGGAAAATTGTACCACAAGCACCCAAACTTTTCATGCATGCAGCTAGCCAGCAGGACTTCCAACTAGAAGCACAAAGTCGGAAAATAATCTCAAAAAAATTGCGTTCTCTTTATTTATGCAATAAACAGTTTTGTACAGCCAATTACACCTCATTTTAACATGCAAAATCTATATAATGGACAAATGATTGACATTTACAATTTTATGTAATCTTAACATTCTATGGATTTTCAAAAATGAATTTTGTAATCAAAAATAATTTATCTAGAGTGTAGAAGCAGGATATGTACTTACTGCATGTTAACATTTTTACTTTAACGGTCAATAACCTTTTGTATAATTGCCTATGATAATTATTAGTCATGTGATGAATGGACATTAAAGATTATATCATCGTACCATATTTATGTTGCTAAAAGTAAACTGTTATTTTGAAATTCTAATGATTTTTACATGTTGGATTGTAAATATCTTTCTTAAACCAGCGCAGATAATCTTGATGTATAAGTAATATTGCCAGTGCTTATGATTGCAACAGGTTCCACTTCAGCATCATGCACTTCCATTTATATTATAGTCAGATGCAGCGTGAAGCCACCTCTCCTCTGTGCTCGATAATGCGCTTCATTCCCAGTCAAGAGCACAGTGCGGGATTTACTCCTTTCTCAGTCACCTTTAGCCCTGCTTGTGCGACAATGCCAGTTATGAACTGTTATAAACAGTTGGCCCAACTCCCCAGAAAATTGGAGACAACAAGGTGCAGAGCTGGATGAACACAGCAGGCCAAGCAGCATCATAGGAGCAGAAAGGCTGACGTTTCGGGCCTAGACCCTTCATCAGAAATGGGGGAGGGGAAGGGGGTTCTGAAATAAATAGGGAGAGAGGGGGAGGCGGATAGAAGATGGATAGAGGAGAAGATAGGTGGAGAGGAAACAGACAGGTCGAAGAGGCGGGGATGGAGCCAGTAAAGGTGAGTGTAGGTGGGGAGGTAGGGAGGGGATAGGTCAGTCCAGGGAGGACAGACAGGTCAAGGGGGCGGGATGAGGTTGGTAGGTAGGAGATGGGGGTGCGGCTTGAGGTGGGAGGAGGGGATAGGTGGGAGGAAGAACAGGTTAGGGAGGCGGGGATGAGCTGGGCTGGTTTTGGGATGCAGTAGGGGGAGGGGAGATTTTGAAGCTTGTGAAATCCACATTGATACCATTGGGCTGCAGGGTTCCCAAGCGGAATATGAGTTGCTGTTCCTGCAACCTTCAGGTGGCATTGTTGTGGCACTGCAGGAGGCCCAGGATGGACATGTTGTCTGAGGAAT
>NW_025976994.1:0-470 GCF_021869965.1 Rhincodon typus | reverse complement strand
TTGAAATGGTTCGCGACTGGGAGGTGCAGTTGTTTATTGCGAACCAAGCGTAGGTGTTCTGCAAAGCGGTCCCCGAACCTCCGCTTGGTTTCCCCGATGTAGAGGAGGCCACAACGGGTACAGCGGATGCAGCATACCACATTAGCAGATGTGCAGGTGAACATCTGCTTGATGTGGAAAGTCTTCTTGGGGCCTGGGATGGGGGTGAGGGAGGAGGTGTAGGGGCAGGTGTAGCACTTCCTGCGGTTGCAGGGAAAAGTGCCGGGTGTGGTGGGGCTGGAGGGGAGTGTGGAGCGGACAAGGGATTCACGGAGAGAGTGGTCCCTCCAGAAAGCAGATAAGGGTGGGGAGGGAAAGATGTCTTTGGTGGTGGGGTCGGATTGCAGATGGCGGAAGAGTCGGAGGATGATGCGTTGGATCCGGAGGTTGGTGGGGTGGTACGTGAGGACGAGGGGGATTCTTTTTTGGTT
>NW_025976993.1:0-7160 GCF_021869965.1 Rhincodon typus | reverse complement strand
GTTGGAGGGAATCAGACAGTGGGGTGGGGTGGGAATTTTTTTAAAGAAGTCACTCATAGTACGTGAGCATCATTGCTGAGTCAGTGTCTATTGTCCAGCTCTGGATGCCTCCGGGGTACAACTTAACGTCTTGCTAAGCCATTTCGTAGGGCAGGTCGGAGGCAGCCATGCTACTGTGAGTCTGGAATCACATGTAAGCCTGATCAGCTAAGGACATCAGTGAAGTAGATTTTTTTAAATTAAAATCAACAATGGTTTCATGTTTACAATTAGACTTTTAATTCCAGATTTTTATTGAATTCAACTTCCACCACCTACCATGGTGGAGTTCAAATGCAGGTCCCCAGAACATTAAAATAAATAATCTGAGGATGCTGGAGATCAGAAACATAAACAGAAGTTGCTGGAGAAACTCAGCAGGGCTGGCACACGCACACATTTTCACCTACTCTTAGCTCCTGTTATCACTTATTCAGCTTTTCTGCTCCATTGGTTTGCTATCCATCATCTCCTTCATGACTTATCCCTTTCATACTGTCTCTCTGTATTCAAACTCCACCTACCTGAGGCCCTAACCCTGACACATGACTGCTGCAGTGGAGGCGGGTTTGGGTTCCTGGTGGCATCTCTGTCTGGTGCAGATTCATGGAAGTGGTGGCTGAACTTAAAATTTTAGATGTGGCTCCTTTACAAAGGAGTCAAAGAGGCCTTCCTTTTACAAAGGAAGTCATTCAAGGTGTCAAAACTCACTTGGAGGAGTGTTCCAATACTAAGCCTCCCTGTTCTTTTTCCTTTTTCTTCCCAGAAGTGTTATCATGCACAACTGAGCAACCTTCCCACCACCAAAATCACTGTGACTCTTTTCTGAACTAATAACAATGATCAGTAAAAACATCCGTATTGAGTATTCACATGCAAAGCCCATTATAGGTAACACAAACTATCAAAAGTGAGGAGTGGAGGTTTTTGGGGTGCATTGGGACAGTGGGAAAGGACTAAATCAGAATGGAGTTGGATAGGAAAACAAAGCACTGTCTTCCCTGCAGTGCCCACTTCTCTCTAAAGGCATCAAGAGCATTGATGGACACTGTATTTTCCCTGTCCAATGACATCTGGGCATGAACGTAACTATGGATAAGATGACCCCTCGACAGCCTGCTGACTGGACCTATTTAAAGCCTGCCTGGCCAGGACCAGGAACAGACCCACTGTTCTTGGAAACACCAAAAGCATGTCCATTAAACCACCAAAATGCTCAATTTAGCTGACTTTCTGATTCAGGTTAAAAGAAATGCACACCAAGATGTCCTTTGAAGCAACATTAAATATTTTGACTCATTGATGATGGATTTTCTAATGTACACAATGCACTTCCCATCACAGTTATTTCAGTGTTCGGTTAGTTGTAGTATAAGGTTAGTCACAGTCTAAGATTGGTTGCAGTTTAGAGTTGGGCATAGCGTAGGGTGATCACAATAAAGGCAGACATAATGCAGAAGGGTTGCTGATCCATTTGTCGTTTTCTACAAATGTTAGCTAATGTAACATATATAGAGTCAGGTTCTAATGAGTCAGATATCTTGAAGTTTGTTTACAACACTATATATGAGGTTATATTATCACACACATGTACCAGGATGCATGTGCATAATTGTCCCAATACATTAAGATAATGTCTTAGTGGAGGTGCAACACAACCATATCTGGTGCTTAAACAGTTATCACAACTTGTCAGCATAGTGTACTCTACCGTGTACTATCTGTAGTCATGGATGGATGTGTATCATTTCTCATGATTCCTTCAGTAACCGAGTCGTCACCATGTGGTTGATGAAATGTAGTTTGTACATGCTGTCTATTACGTTGGAGGGTTTCACAATAGTTCATTACCATGTCAAATAAACTAGGATGGACACAAAAGCATCATATCATTCTACAAACCCATGTGTTCATGTAAAAAATCTCAAATTAATTTGCACGATCCTGCTTCATGCTGAGAATGATTGCTTGCATGCTTGTTGTTTGTGCTTTGTGCAATGTGTCCTGCATGTCGAGATACATGGTGACAGTGTGTGCAGATGAGGGGAAGAACTAGGTGGATCTCTCCTAGCACCATGAAAGTTGCCCATGACGACAAACTATTGCCATGAGGAGTAGCATGTGGATTTAAAACAGCAATCTTAAATTCATGGCAAATTACATTACAGTGCAGTGGCACGGTGCAGGATAATTACAGTGCAGGGTAGTTACAGTGCAGGATGGAAGCAATGTGGAATGGAGACAGTGTGTGATGGAGACAGTGTGCAAAGGAGACAGTGTGTGATAGAGACAGTGTGCGATGGAGACAGTGTGTGATGGAGGCAGTGTGTGATAGAGACAGTGTGCGATGGAGACAGTGTGTGATGGCGACAGTGTGTGATAGAGACAGTGTGCGATAGAGACAGTGTGCGATGGAGACAATGTGCGATGGAGACAGTGTGCGATGGAGACAGTGTGTGATGGAGATGCTGTGTGATGGAGACAGTGTGCGATGCATACAGTGTGTGATAGAGACAGTGTGTAATAGAGACGGAGTGCGATGGAGACAATGCGCGATCGAGACAGTGTGTGATGGAGACAGTGTGCAATGCAGACAGTGTATGATAGACACTGTGTGTGATAGAGACAGTGTGTGATAGAGACAGTGTGCGATGGAGACAGTGTACGATGGTGACATTGTGTGATAGAGACAATGTGTGATAGAGACAGTGTGCGATGGACACAGTGTACGATGGAGACAGTGTGTGACAGAGACAGTGTGTGACGGAGAAAGTGTGCGTTGGAGACAGTGTGTGATAGAGACACTGTGTGATAGGGACAGTGTGTGATAGGGACAGTGTGCGATGGAGACAGTGTGCGATGGAGACAGTCTGTGATGTTCTTATATTTCATTGTGGGAGCTGACTGCAAATGGAATGCTGTACTTTCTACGGTACAACATCTTCTACATATAGAAATGAAAATATGCTTGAATTGGAGAAACAGACTGAGATTAGAGCAGCAACCATAATCTGAAGAAATTTAACTAACACAAGACTATTTTCCACATCAATCAGTGTTAGGATTGAATAGAAGGTGGAGGTAGAGATGGATCAATGGGAGTGGAGGCATTTAACGAGGCCACTAAGATGCAACTTAACTGGCGTTTTAGGTTTTTCTCTTGAAAGGGAAAGGTGAGGGTTTGGCTGATGGAAGTTTTTAAGATTATGAAAGCGTTTGATCTGGTTAATGTAGAGAAGAAGTTTCCACTTTGGGAGAAACCAGAATTAGGGGCTATAAGCTGGTGCCTCACAGAGGAAATTCAGAGTGGTTAGAACGTGGAGTTCAATGCCTTACCGAGTGGTTGAAGTCAATAATGTAAATCCATTTAAGGATAAATGAGATAAGAAATATGAGGAAGAAGGGAGTAGAAAGTTATTGATTTGGCATTTCTCATTGAAGGAATGAAGTATAAAAGTAGAGAAGTATTGCTGTAATTGTACAAGACACTGGTGAGGTTACATCTTGTGTATTGCATACAATTTGGGTCCCCCTACTCGAGGAAGAGTGTAATTACATTGCAGGCAGTTCAGAGAAGGTTCACTAGATTAATTCCTGAGATGAAAATCTTGTCTAATGAGGAGAGATTGAGCAGTTTAGGCCTATACTCTATCGAGCTTAGAAGATGCTAAAGGTAATTGATAAAGTAGATGTGGGGAACATTGCCCTATGGGACAATCTTGGACGAGAGGTCAAGGTTTTAGAATAAAGGGGTGGCAGATTAAAAACAGAGATGAGGAGAGAGATTACTTTTCTCAAAGAGTCGTGAGTCTTTAGAATTTGCTGCCCCAGAGTGCAGTGGGTGCTGGGACACTGAATAAATTCAAGGAGTAGAGAGGCAGATTTTTAATTAGTAAAAGGATGAAGGGTTATGGAGAGCAAGCACGGAAAGTGGTGTTGAGGCTGAGATAAGATCAGCCATGATTGTATTAATGGGAGAGCAGGCTGCAGGTTCTGAATTGCTTATTCCTCCTCTTGGCTCCTATGTTCTTATACAAATGAGGTGTTCCAAAATAGAGTGGGAGGAGGCTTATAGCGTAGTACAGATCAGTTGGCTGAATGGTCTATTTCAGTGATACAAACACTGTATTTCATAAAACATATCCTTCTTTATTCAGTACTTTTATTTAATTCCATTATTTATAGTTAATCAGCAATATGCACAGAGACTTGGGAAGTCAAATTTAATGGAGCATAGAGAGGTTTGTTTGCTGTGCAAAAACCTGAAGGTTGCAATTATAGCTTAACAAGTTTACTTTGGCAGTTTCCATTAAAAATGTTGACAGAGGAATTTATAACCAAAGTTTGTGTAAATGTGAGGTTTTTAATATGGATATATTTGGAATGTTGGTGTTAAATGGAGTAGCAGGATGTCTAGTGCTACCCAGTTATATTAAAATACACAGCACTGGTTTTACACCTTTTTTCAAAATTGGCTTTTTGCCAGCATTGAATCAAAAATAAAATGTTAAATGAAAAAAGAATTACAAGAAGGACCTGTGACTCAATTACTTTTAGAATCACAGAACTGTTACATCGAGAAGGATGCGATACGGCCAGTTATTTCTGTGAGCATTTTGGCATTGTGCCAATCTCTTCTTTTTGCCCATAACCCTGCATTTTATTTCTATTGAAATAATTTACTAATGTTGCCATGATTGCCTCAGCTGAACCTGTCTCCATCACACTTTCAAGGCAGTGCATTCCATACCCTAGCTTCTGGCTGTGTGGGAAAATAAAACCCTCCTTTACAACTGTTATGGACCAAATCAGACCCCCTCAAAATATATTAAGAAGGTAGCCTAGACCGTAACTTTTTCTTATTTTAGAGGTAAATGTCAGGTGCTGTGTTCCAGATGTAATTCAATTGGTTAAACTATTTGACCTTAAGTAAAAAAACAATTTATTCAAACACTATAGTTAAAATACAAAAAAAAACTTGGAAAAACTTAATTTTATGGGAAAACTTAACAGAATAATAGATACAACAACTGTTATAAATGAATGTTTCAATATAGTAACTTCCCATAACCACACCCTTGGGAAAAAGTAAATTCAGAAAACTGATTTGTTTCACATGCTGCCCAGCAGCCCAGGAAGAGAATCCCTGGCTTTTGGTTATAATTGAGAGAGGGAAAAATAGCTTTCATTTCATCAAAATCCCACCAATAACTGCTGCTTAAAACTAAAAATCCCTGGTTGTGTGAGTGGAAGTTTGACCACACCCATTCAGGCTGCTTCTATTGTTCTAGCTTTTGAAAAAAAAATACCCCAAGGCTTCATAAGTTGTTTATCTTCTCATAAACTGCTCAGCACCTGTACTCCAATCTCTGTGTAAAAGAAATCAGGACAAAACACACCTCTTAATGCCTAGCATCATCACATAACCATTACCATTCCCATTTTGGATTTGCACACCTTTAATCTCCAATTTCCCTTAATCTTTCCCTAACTTGTCCTTTGAGTTCCACTTATCTATTATCCCCTTTCCAACAACACAAAACCCATGATGTTTCCATCTTTCATTAATTACAAAACAGAGACACCGTTCTCAAAACGTTAACTCTGCCCAGAGGTGCTGACAGACATGCTAAGCTTTTCTATTTTTATAACCAATCTGGAATGTATATCTGGAATGGTCTGATAGACTACAAATACCATGAGAGGGAGTCTGCATTTGAAGCTGCCTCCTGTGTTTGGCTCTTAATTTGGTAAAGGAAATAACTTATTGGTAAACACTAATATTTTTTTTCTGCTATTCTACTTGTAATGAATATCTTTTAAAGTTACAGAATGGCAGGTCAGCTTGGCCAAGTGGAGTATACAGCCTGCTGTATGTCTGTAGTCATGGACACAACATGTCTCCCTGACAAAACACGTCAACTTAAAGTTCCATCTGCTGCGCAAATTTCAGCTCCAGGTTTCAGAGCAGCTGGAGTATTTGGACAGTCTCAGGAGAATACAGTTCATTGAGACTCTTTCTGGGTATAGTTCATTGACACTCTCTCATTGAATACATTTCATTGAGACTCTCACACTAGGTATGGATCATTGAGAGTCTCACTAAATACAGTCCATTGAGACTCTCACTGGATGAAGTTCATTGAGATCCTCTCACTGAGTATAGTTCATTGAGACTCTCACACTGCGTACATTTCATTGAGATTCTCACACTGGGTACAGTTCATTGAGACTCTCATACTGGGAATGGATCATTGAGACTCTCACTGAATACAGTGCATTGAGACTCTCACACTGGGTACAGTTCATTGAGATTCTCACTGGGTATAGCTCATTGAATCTCATACTGGCATACAGTTTATTGTAATCACACTGGTATACAGCTCACTCAGACTACATTGGTATACCCAAATAGGAAGAAAGAGTTACAGGAAAATGTAGGCAAATTTCTGCCTGCAAAAACAGTGGGACAATGATAGTTTGGGACTTCAATTACTCAAATATCAACTAGAATACAAACTGTGTAAAAGGATGGGAGGACACAAAATCCTCAACCTGCTTTGAAAAAACAACATTTCTAGCTATAATTTAACAAGCCCAATGAGAGACGGTTCAATATTAGATTTAATTCTAGGAGATGAAACTGGGTAGGTGGGTGAAGTAGCAATGGGCAACTATTTTGGAGATTGTGATCATAATAAAATTAGATTTAGCACAAATTTGGAAAAGGATGAAACTAAAACAGAGGTAAAAGTTCTAAACTAGGAGAAGGTAAACTTTAAAAAGTTGAGACACATGAACTGCTTACAGCTACTTGAAGGAAAGTCAGTGGCCATCAGTAGGAGACGTTCAACAGTGAGATTCTATGGGCACAGTGTAGACAGAAATTCACAAATGACAAATGACAG
Source organism: Rhincodon typus (assembly GCF_021869965.1). Classification (NCBI taxonomy): domain Eukaryota; kingdom Metazoa; phylum Chordata; class Chondrichthyes; order Orectolobiformes; family Rhincodontidae; genus Rhincodon; species Rhincodon typus. Next base: position 213 of record NW_025976993.1, on the reverse strand, counting down.
GACAGGCAAGACTAGAGTCATCCAGAAGCATACAGGTTCAGGGAAAACAGAAAGTTAGATCTTATGAAAATCTCTAAATAAGTAATACTGGAGGAGATAGTAGGAACTGCAGATGCTGGAGAATCTGAGATAACAAGGTGTAGAGCTGGATGAACACAGCAGGCCAAGCAGCATCAGAGGAGCAGGAAGGCTGACGTTTCGGGCCTAGACCCT
>NW_025976992.1:0-7160 GCF_021869965.1 Rhincodon typus | reverse complement strand
AGTCTGATTCAGCATTGCATTCTCTCATCCTTCTGCACATCATCCCCTCGGCTCTATCTCGGTTTTGTCACATTGTCTTGGCTCTTAATGCACAGCCTATCCCTTCAGCTATTATCACAGCGTATGTCCGCACACTCATTGCCATCCCCATTTCCGGTTATATCTTCGTGGCTGGGCCACTGAGTTTCTCTGGTTCCGGGCCTCGGAACTGGGATTATATGGTCATATGCAGCAATGGTTACTTCCTTGTGTGAAGGAACTGGTGAAGTATCCGATGTTAAACTAGATTGCTATTGAAAGGTACATTTCAACAAGAGCCTGCACCATTCCCCGAGTCTTTGATACTTTGTAGAAATCTATCAATCTCAGTCTTCAATATACTCATTGATGGAATCTCCACAGTCTCTGGGAGCATCGTAATTACAGATTCCAGCCCTCTGTGAATCCCCACATTGCAGTGCACTGCTTGGAAAGAATTCCTATTGCTGATGTGGTGCTGTTCCTAACATATCTATACTCTGCCACTGTAGTTATTGCTCTTTGCAAGCAAGCTGATTCATGTGGTGCTGACATCGTATAGTGGTTAACACTCTGCGTTGTGGCTGCAGCAACCTCGATTCGAATGCGAGCTCGGTATTGGGTGCTTGCTGCAGTTTTTTTTTATTCCTTGTGACACGGGCTATCGAAATGCGGCAAGTATCACACATTTTTCCGTGAAAATATTCTTTGAGGTGGTGACAATCATCTCTCAAACCCCGCTCTCTCACATATCTGCATTTGATGTATCTGAATTCAAACCCACCACTTGGAGATTTCTCTTCCACCCACAATCACTAACTCTCCTTTACGTCCCTCCTTCCACTTCACTGAGGCACTGCACAATCGAACATCCATTTTCACATTGACAGCGTTCATTCTGTCTTGTTGCGATCACTGTTGCTGTGTGAACGTGGTCTGTCTCACCACCGGGAACTTTAAACCAAACGAAATATTTAGATACTGGGACGGTGAGATCAAGACTCATGTAGCAGCTTTTAAAGACACGGACCAATAATTATTGGAACATCAGACTTAGGAAAACGACACATGGCAATAATGAGCAAAATAGACTTCATCGGAAAAGACCAGCTTCTGTGGCTTTCTGCATCATTTATTGTATTTGTTCATTTGGCTATCGCTATAGTATTGTGTGCAGTTCTGTAATTCACGTTATTATGGGATGTGATAGCACCAGAAACGGTGCAGGAAAGATTTACCAGGATATTGTCTAGGCTGAAGAGTTTCCGTTATGAAGAGAGATCGAACAGACTGTGGTCGTTTTCCTTAGAGCAGAGGAGATGTACAAAATAATGAGTGATATTGATAGGGTAGACTCATGTAAACGCTTCCCCTTGATGGAGGGATCGATCACCAGGGGCCATAGATTTAATGTAAGAGGAAGGAAGTTTTGAGTAAATTTGCGGAAAAACGCTTTCAGCCAGCGGGGGTTTGGAATCTGGAAGCCACTGCCTGTAAGTGTCCTAGAGGCAGATATCCTGATGACTTTAAGAAGCATTCAGATGTGAATTTGTGATGCTATGGCATTGATGGCTATGGGCTAAGCAATAGAAAGAGAATTTGGATACTTGAGCGATTGTATTTGATTGGTGCACACGTAAAGGGCTTAAGGGGCATTTGCATCCGAGGTCCTCAGCACTGTAGTGGTTAGTATCCCCACCTGTCACACAGGAGACTGGGGTTCAATTCTCTACCAGGCTGGATCCAAGAATTTTTGGGGCCTTTCAGCAAAAAGGACCCAGCTTCCATGTCTGCGTGGAGGATGCACATTCTCACCATGTCTGCGTCTGAGTGCTTCAATTTCTTCCCACGATCTAAACTTATGCAGGCTAGGTGAATTGAACACATAGAACATAGAAGAGTACAGCACAGGCCCTTCGGCCCACGATGTTGTGCCGAACTATTATCCTACTCTAAGATCAAACTACCCTGCATACTCTATATTTTACGATCATCCACGCGCCTGTCCAAGACTCGCTTAAATGTCCCTAATGTATCTGACTCGACGACCACTGCCGACAGTGCATTCCACGCACCCACCACTCTCTTTGTAAAGAACCTACCTCTGACATCTCCACTATATCTTTCTCCAATCACCCTAAAAGTATGCCCCCTCAAAATAGTCCCTTCCACTCTGGGAAAAGGTCTCTGGGTATCCACACTATCTATGTCTCTCATCATCTTATATACCTCTATCAAGTCACAGCTCATCCTTCTTCGCTCCAAAGAGAAAAGCCCTCGCTCCCTCAACGTTTCCTCATAAGACCTGGCCTCCAGTACAGGCAACATCCTGGTAAATCTCCTCTGCACCCTCACTAAAGCTTTCATATCCTTCCTACAATGACGCGATCAGAACTGAACACAATATTCCAAGTGTGGTCTAACCAGGGTTTTAAATAACTGAAACATAACCTTGCGGCTCTTAAACTCAATTCCCTTGCCAATGAAAGCCAACGCACCATACACCTTCTTAACAACCCTATTAACTTGGGTAGCAACTTTGAGGGGTCTATCGATGACTCCAAGATCCCTCTGTTCCTCCACATTGCCAAGAATCCTGCAATTAACCCTATATTCTGCATTTAAATTTGACCTTCCAAAATGAATCATTTCACACCTTTCCAGGTTGAATTCCATCTGACACTTCTTTGCCCAGCTTTGCATCTTGTCAATGTCCCATTGCAACCTCCAACAGCCCTTCACACTATCCACCATGCCACCAACCTTCGTGTCATCATCAAACTTACTAACCCACCCTTCCACTTCCTCATCCAAGTCATTTATAAAGATCACAAAGAGTGGGGTTCCCAGAACAGATTCTTTCAGAACACCACTGATCGCCAAGCTCCAGGCTGAATAATTTCCATTTATTGCAACCCTCTGGCTTCTATTGGACAGCAATTCTGTATCCAGACAGCCAAATTTCCATGAATCCCATGTCTCCTAACTTTCTAAATGAGCCCACCCTGGGGAACCTAATTAAATGTTTATCTAAAATCCATACGCACCACATCCATTGCTCGATCTTCATCAATGTAATTTGCCACATCCTCAAAGGATTCAATAAGGCTTATGAGGCATGGCCTGCCCCTCACAAAGCCACATTGGTTATTTCTAATCAAATTGTGCTTGTCCAAATAATCAATAAATACTGTCTCTCAGAATCCTCTCCAATAATTTGCCCACCACAGAATGACTGACTGTTCTGTATTTCCCAGGATTATCCCTATTCCCTGTCTTGAACAAGGGAATAACATTTGCCACCCTCCAATCATCCGGTAATACTCCAGTAGACAGTGAGGACGCAAAAATCATCACCAAAGGCGAAGCATTCTCTTCCCTCGCTTCCTGTAGCAACCTTGGGCATATCCCGTCTGGCCCAGGGGACTTATCTATCCTCATGTTTTTCAATATTTGTAGCACATCCTCCTTCCTAACATCAACCTGCCTTTTTCATGCTATCCTCACAAATGATAAGGTCCCTCTCACTGGTGAATACTGAAGCAAAGGATTCACTAAGGACCTCCCCTACCTCATCCGGCTCTGCGCAGAAGTTCCCTCCACTATCCCTGTTGGGCACTACCGTACTCTGACCATCTTCTTGTTCCTCACATAAGAAGAGAATGCCTTGGGATTTTCCTAAATCCTACCTGCCATACCCCCCCCATCTTGCTCTCCTAAGTCCATTCTTCAGTTCCTTATTGGCTACCTTGTTGACATCTAGAGCCCTGTCCGATCTTTGTTTCCTTAACCTTAAGTAAGTTTCCTTCTTCCTCTTGACTAGGTGTTCCACGTATCTCGTCATCAAAGGCTCCTTCACCTTACCATCATTTCCTTGCCTCAGTGGGACAAACCTATCCAGTAGCTGTAGCAAGTGCTTCCTAAATAACCTCCACATTTCTGTCGTGCATTTCTCTGAGAACATCTATTCCCAAATTCCTCTCCGAAGTTCTTGCCTGACAGCATTGTAATCCCCCCTCCCCCAAAAGTGAAATAACATACCTGGGCTCATCGAGGAGTTGTACCCAGGACCTCTCGCATGTTAACGCTGCATAGTACCCTATGCAAGGGTCATACCACTAATCCAACAAGCCTTTCTTGTTTTTGGTTTTATATAATTCATATAATTGCTATGGGAAATTGCCGCGTTGTGTGCGGGGATGTGGAGGCCAGGTTGGTAAGCCATGCTAAATGCGGGTTTATGAGGATTAGCGGGTGTCACTATTTTATACTTGGCTCTGGACGAGAATAGTCACCGTTTCATATCGGGCTCTGGGGTATAATGTTCACTCTTTTATGTTGGGCTCTGCGAGAGAATGTTCACTGTTTTATATCGGACTCTGTGGGAGAAAGTTCACTGGTTTATACTGGGCTGTGGGGGGAGAGTGGTCATGGTCTAACATCAGGCACTGGGGCCGAATGTTCACTATTGTACATCGGGCTCTGGGGAGATTAGTCACTGGTTTATATCGATCCCCAGTCTACTCCTCCTATACCTTCACGGTTGTGATATGTGCTGCAACAAATACCCGCAGCCCTTCAATCAAAACAAAAATGAATGAGAAGCTGAACGTATATTTTGAGACTCGGTGATCAACAAATGCTTTGTGTCTGTGAGAATGCATATTCCAATAAAGAATATACGATCTGTACGACATTTCTGGGATTTACATTTTCACGTTGGAATATGATTCGGTCCCTTGTTCAAACCAGAATAACTTTCCGGTGGAAGCGTAACATGATCAGCATAATTCCTTTCACTTTCCCTATCTTTCTGCTTAGCCGGTCAGTATTCCGGCGAAGATTTCCACTTCTGAGCAAGAGCAAATACCAGAGGTCACAGGACACCATGTTATACGAGCGATTCTCTCAAAAATGATTTTTGCGATGTTGCTGCGGAACACAACAAAAGCGAAGACACCGGTAAGGGCTTCAAGGAAGCCTATCCTCCTCGTCCATTTTCTTAGCTGCTCGGCTATACCCAGCTACAATATCAATTTCCCACCAGATGCCAATACCCCAATACCCTGGGGCACTTCCAAACTGCTCCTTCAAATACACTGGAAGTTTAATCCATCGCCACTTACCGGAAACTGCTCAAGTCAGGAAATAAAAAGAATAAGAGTAAGAATGACCCACGAAAAGTGAACGCGAGCAATCACATCGATTAGATGAGGTTTCCCTTCTGATCAACAATGCGGGTCTGCCTGCACCTCAACGATTGCAGCGGATCAAGAAGGTGGCTCATCAGCTCCCTTCTCCGGAACAGAAATGAGGAAATGAGAGAAATTTCACAACGCAATACCCTCCTTTTCGCCAGAAAAGGCAAATAACCGCAAGTAGACTCAATGCAGGGTTTTGTTTCACACCAGCAGCAAAATAACGATCTGCATTCATTTTCAGCGAATTGAATACAGTGAGCAACGCAACTTGGCTGGGACATGGCGGAGCAGCGCAGCCTGCTTGTTTCCACTCTCATGCTGGGAGCATTCCGCATGTGATAACGACTGCACCATGGACTCTGACCCGATGGAGGCTTTGTACTGTCCCACGTCATAGATTACTTTGGGCAAAACACAGAGACGTTCAACGCAACTTTGGTCTAACAGGTGCCCATGGTGGGATTTGAACCCACACCTTCTCAGAGGATAGAACCTGAACGCAGCAGCTTAGACCGCTCGACTATGTCACCACAGCATAGGTTTATAGCTCACATATGACATTTTCCAATCACAACTGATGCAAAGGCACCGGAAAATTCTTGTGAGGAACCCCATTCATCTTGTCTGTTTTCTTTGCTGCTTAGCTCCGCCCAGCTACAATATCAGTTTTGTGCCAGATGCCGATGGCCTGCTATCAAAGCCAATATCAATGCAAAGCCGAACGCATCTTGTGAGATTCGGTTGAGCAACAAATATAATGTGCCTGTGCGAAAGTATATTGTGCTTCGATAAAGAACACTGCACCATATTTCCGGGTTCACCCATATCACTTCTGTCACACACTGAAAACTCACAGTTTTTCCCCTCTGTTACCGAGAATGAAGATTTTATTGGATAAACCCACACGATCACAAAAGAAGATAATTTTCCCTGTGAATTGGGTAACGTTCATGGAGACTTCATTGATGTTTTCCATGGTATCCTCAGAATTAGGTAATTCTGGTTCAGCTCCATTTGACATGGAGCCGCCCAGGAAGTGACCATTCTCATTCTGTGACTCTGAACAGTCTTGTTGGTGCAGGATTGGAGTTGGGTTTGCCCCTTCAAAAGTCTTGTCATTTATTATACAAGCGGCTGCACCTACAAACTGATCTCTGGGACTTCCAGTGAAGTGGAAACAATTTGCACTCTAAAACAGGAAACCAGTATCTTAATCAAAGCAGCAGAAGAGAAACCACGTTTTCGGCGTAGCTCAAGCTGCTGGAAGACTGAATAGCTCGGCTTCACCTCAGAAAGTAAAGTTGCAAGAGGGAATGACACCCAGCGTGGGGCTCAAGCCCATGACCCTGAAATTAAGAGTCTCATGCTCTACCAACTGAGCGAGCTGGGCTCAATGAAATGCCACTTATTTTCCCATTTCACACGGAGCCAAATCCCCTGCAACCTAATTTCAATGTGCCAAAGATGATCCACCTGGAAAGTCACAAGTTTCCAGTTCATTCCTCTCAATCACAAATAACATCAGTTACATCTTCCACTTTTCAGCTGTTACTCCTTCAGACCATTATAATCCATTTTCAGCACTTGCTCCGGGATTTAACATTCAAAATTCATATTTTAATGTCGGTGCCCTCATCCTTGACAACAAGGTGCAGGGCTGGATGAACACAGCAGGCCAAGAAGCATCATAGGAGCAGAGAGGCCAGCAGCATCATAGGAGCAGAGAGGCTTGATTCAACCTCAACCTTGAGTTGCCCATGCGACTGTCAGTCAGTCTGAGAGACGGTGAATCTGCTTCAATAAACCCAATTATTTCTGTTACGGACTGTGTGAAATGCATGTCTGTCTGCCCAGTCTCACTCAATACATTCAGCACTTTGTTTGTTCGGTACATCAGCAAATTCTGCAGTTTCGCATCTGGGGACTGGATTTTCACAGTTC
>NW_025976991.1:0-7162 GCF_021869965.1 Rhincodon typus | reverse complement strand
CTGTAATCCTGCATTTCCTAACATGCACACCCCTGGAAACTGTGGGCAATTTAGCATGGCCAATCCATCTAACCTACACATCCCTGGACACTTTGGGCAATTTAGCATGACCAGTTCACCTAATCTGCGCAGCTTTGGACTGTGGGAAGAAACCAGAGCACCCGGAGGAAAACCGCACAGACACAGGGAGAATGTGCAAACTTTTTACACAGACAGTCGCTCGAGGCTGGAGTCGAACCTGAGTCTCTGGCACTGTGAGGCAGCAGCACTAATCACTGTGCCATCCCTCCTTCACCATTCTTCAACTCCAAGGTGTAAACAGCCTTTCATGCCCATCCTCACTGTCTGCCTTTTCTCCCTGTTTGAACAAGAAGCTCCAGCCTATCTTTCCTAACAGCAATGGGATTTGTAGTTGCAGCTCTCTAGCAACTGCAGACGATGGCTGCCGCCCTTTGGGGCTAGGCGTTTGACAGCTATATTTCCAACACGTTTGTATTTAATTTCTTCATCGAGAATTCCATGCAGGCACACACCAGCTTGTTGCCAACACAATGGGGAAGCTGCAAAAATCAGCAGGGTTTTGAGAAAGTATTTCGAACTGAAACCATTGAGGTATTTGACTTTTTATGTGTTCCTGTTCAATTTAGAACGTGGCTGTAAGGTCACTGGGTTTTTGAGAGGAAGTTGCTCCAAAGTGATATGCTGCTCAAGAGAAAGTATCACCTCGTGCACTGCCACGTAATCGAAAATGTGCCAAAGGGAAATATCTGAGTACCTGGGGCTTCTCAAACTTTGGTCCAGAAATTACGGAAAGTATCAGCATGCAAATGATAAATGTGCTCATAGGAATTGAACAGGTTCATGCTTTACCTTCTTACACTAATACCCTCACAATGTATTTTCAAGCTTTCATTATTTCCAGCACGTTATGTTTTAAAGTGAGCCAGCAGGCGTAACTTAGCAGCTGACCTTTAGTGCAGAAGTAGTCTACCCCGAATCCCATCACAACTACCAGCCACCCCTCCCCACCAATGGCATCATGAACTAAACATACAGCTGACCGCTGGCTTTACCATTCCATCATTGGAGTGATTTAATGGAAGACCACTATTCCGAATGCATTTACCCAATTAATTGTAGGACCTACATTACTTCTATAATTTTCTAACACCTTAGAATGTAGGCTGTGGAATAGCTCATAAGGACAAGAAAGTCATACATTTATATAGCACTTTCCTCAACCACTCGGAATTTCAAAGCACTTTACACCCAATAAAGTACTTTTTTTTATGAAGCATGGATACTGTTGTGGTGTAGTAATATATAAACCAGCAATGTGATAATGACCAGGTAAGCTATTTCTTATGATGTTGATTAAGGGGTAGATATTGGCCTGAACCCATGCAATTGTTTACATCTGGTCTCACGGGTAGATTGGATGACAATTTAATCGTACCTCTGACAGTGTGGTACTCCCTCAGCACTGCACTGGAGTGTCAGCCTTGATTTTGTTTTGATTTATTTATTATTACGTGTATCTTGTTGCGAAATACAGTGGAAATGTTGCATAGTGCCCCCACTCTCTGGCGCCATCTTAAAACACAGAAAAATAAACCAAAGTAATAGAGTATAAAGGCAGAAAAATGAAGAAATAAATAAAGAAAGAAAAGTTTGTGCTCAAACCTTGGAATGGCATTTTAATCCAGAACCTCGTGGTTCAAGGCAAGCATGCTTTTTATTTTATTCATTCATGGGATGAGGGTGTCGCTGGCCAGGCAGCATTTATTGCCCAGAGGGCAGTTCAGAGTCCACCACATTGCTGTGGGTCTGGAGTCATGTGTAGGCCAGACCAGGTAAAGATGGCAGCTTCCTTCCCTAAAGGACATTAGTGTGCTACCAACCTAAATTCAAAGAGTTTGCTTGTGGAGTGGCTTTGCAGGTTTACAAAGACCTACCTTACCCATGCTCTCTTTAAAAAGAAGACTTGCATTTTTATGGAGAACAAGTCACAGTCTTAGGGATTTACGAACAAGTGTAGTCACTGGATACACAGCGGCCAGTTCACACACAGCAAGCACATACAAACAGCAGCATAATCATGACCAGATCGACTGTTTGCAGATTTGGTTGAGGCGTATATATTCCTTGGGCACCAGGAGACATTGCTTTCTGTTCATTGTGATAGCATCTTTGGATCTTCCAGTCTACCCGCAGAAGCTGCTGGACACTTGGTTTTATCATCCCGCTTGAAGATCCCGCTTGTCACCTTAAACTGTGCAACGTTTCATTGGTGCTACACTAGCCCGATGGAAAGTTCCTGGCGTCAGTCTTGAACCCACAATCTATGACCTGGAGGCCAGAATGCTAATACTGAGCCATAGCTAACACTCCGATACCTGTACTTATAACCTTAGAACTGTTTGTGTCACTAAAAATGGCAGAGACAGGAGTTCGGTTGCCCCTGATTTCTCCAGCAAAGTTTTGACCATTACAAACACGATGGGCCAGATTGTTTCCTTCTGTGCTGTTACTTTCCACGGCTGCCATACGTTACATGTTAGACAGACTGCAACACCAAGCATTTACAAAGTGCTTTTAAGGTAGTAAAGTGCACCAAGGTGTTCCCAAGAGCAAAGTGGAATTGACATAGTGATATCAAACAATATGAGGTATTAGAACAGGTGACCAAAGGCTTAGCCAAAGGGAGGTTTAGGAAAGGAATTGCTGAGTTTTGTGTCTAGGCAGCTGAAGGTACAACCACTAATGATGGAGCAATTGAAAAAGGAGGATGCGCAAGAGGCCAGAATAGGAAAAGTGCAGAGATCTCGGAGGAGTAAAGGATATGGAGCAGCTGGACTTGTGCTGAGGGGTGCAGGCAAAAGCTATAACCAGTACAAAATGAAAGAAAATTTATAAGCTAAACAGAGGGCCATGGAAGGTTTGATGGAAGACAGACATCGTTGGGAAATGGATGAAATCGTACATTGGAGCATTAACATAAATGTCTTCACAGTCAAAGATTTCTTTGATACGTGTTCCGGAACAATGAGTTGGTGTCCCAGAGAACAATGGGGTGTAGCTTCTTGCCTCCGAACTACTGTTGTGAACCATATTGCTGTCGGGAAGTGCAAGGGGAAGTGTACTGCTGGGCAAAGGGAAGTGGGAGGGGAAGATGACCCCCACTGATCTTGAGGCCACCATGCAAATCCCAGTCAAACTGGGTCTAATTGAGCTGAAAGGCTTACTTTCTGCGTTTGCAATAAAAGTAGAGCCATTACAAACAAGCAATTATACACCAAATACACCGGCTAATGTGGTTTCCCTTGGCGATTTAAGGTGACTGCCAGAATCATAGCACAACGTTCGTCAAACCTAGTCAGATATTGAAAGGGGTTGGCAGAGAAAAGTATGATCATAGTTTCATCTGTCTCTGCTGAATTGGCATGGGATCTTTTCTCCTTGACTACACAGCCAATGAAAGAGGTCATTATATGCTGGTTAAGGTGAGGGACTGTAGCCCCTCGTTGTAATGCTGCCTTTGGAAATTGTACAGAAACCATATTCTAGCGAGGCACATGTAATTGAGTAGTTTTATATGGTTTCTCTGTTAACGAGGGAGCTGTAAACAACATGTTAATTTCAGGGTCAAGGTATGTCAAAGAGTGCTGTGGTAAGGGGCTATGTTTTTAACCTATTCACTTGGAAGAGGGTACAATATTACTTGGGAGGATAATTCCAGTTGGCGCACTTTTAAAGTATGTACATTTCTCTTTCAGAAAGAATCTAAGGACATAAAACTTTTAAAATATTGTAAATATAAGAAATTCCTACTGAATAGGCACAGGAGGGTTTGGGTGATGGGGTTTGAACCACACTCATTTATTTGGGTGGAACATTCTCAGCATTATTAGCTCCCTCTGTCTACTATTGTTGCCGCTTTGTTTTTGAATGTGCTATGTTCACTTTTCCAGATTAGCACATGATACCTTGTAGTTACAGTTACTTCCCAAAAACACATCCGGAGCATAGGAAAAGTATTTCCCTTTATAGATTTGAAGGTTGTGCACCAATCCCAAACAGATGACCTGTTTCCAGGCTCCATGCTTTTGGTTTTGAGGGTCCTTAAGGTGTTCTGAATGTGCATCATATAAGGCCAATCTTTCAAGCTGACATCTCTCAACAACAACAATTTGTATTCACATAGTGTCTTTCAAAGTAATAGAAAGTCCCATGGTACTTCACAGGAGCATTATAAAAAAAGCATGACAAGACAAAACAAACACAATGAACTACTTGAGACATTAGGTCAGATCAAGGAGGTACATTTTAAGGAATGCTTTAAAGGAGGATAGAGAGGTGTAAAGGTATAGGGAGGGAATTCCGGGTTTTAGGGCCTAGTCACAGCCACTGGTGGTGAAGTGAATTTTCCATAGTATACACTGCACAGAATCCGGTCACTCACTCAACTGCTATTAATGCTCCACACTGCCTTCCTGGTTTCTTCAATATCGACAAGATAACCATCTATTCTTGTTCCTCGTGTGTTGGTCTAACTGCTCCTTAACTGCACTTTATTCAGTAGCCTGCTAAGAGACATAAGAGATATACACCATCAGAATTGGATTGTTTTCTGAATGTTTTCTCACAAGTGAAGCTCTCCAGCAATGCGACTGAAACGATGAGGGAGCGACGGAGGCACATACCCAACGGAAACAGTGAAGTCATCACTGAGCACAGATGGAGGCCATTTGACCCATTAGGTCTGTGCTAGATTTTGAAATAGCTGTCCGATTTCACCCACTACGCTTTTGCCATCATCCTGCAATATTTTCGTCTGAGGTATATATCCAATTCACTTTTAAGCAGTACTTTTGCATCCATGTTCACAACTGTTTCAGACCGATCTTCCCAGATCGTGAAAACTTTATGTTCAAAAAATAATTCCTCTCATCGCCACTCTTCTCTTTATTTTCTTTTGCAGTTATTGTAAATCTATACCCTCTTGTTCTGACTCTTTTGCCTCTTGAAATGGTTTTGGCTTCCCTGTTTTGTCCCTCCCTGCACTTTGGGGAAGAGAAGAGCCTGGCTTTGGCATTTCTTTTCCTTCCTCTCTCGAATTCATCCGGGTGGAAAACACAGTTTAAAGTCTTTGCTGCGATCCTATATTCCTCCCACAGCGATGATTTGTATTTGAGCTGAAACCATCCCCTGCAGCTTTTTAACTCCGTTAATGTTTGGATCAAAATGCCTCCATTACAAGATTGACCACTTTAAATTGTCTTGCTTTATTTATTCATGGAAATCGTAATCCATCAGTGTTTCCTGATGACCTTGGCATGTCACTGAGTAATAATATTACAGACGGATGGATTGTCCTCCCACTTCAGCCATTGGACCAACATGTCAGGGGTCTATTCTGCACTGGTTATATCATCTACACTTGAGGTTCCTTCTTTTCGGGGATTCAGTTTAAATTAGCAATCATCGCCCTCAATCATCATAATCTCAGAACATCTCTCCAGGAGTTCCTCAGGGTAATATCCTTAGCCCAACCACTTTCAGCTGCTTTTTTAGTGACCTTTCCTCCTTCAAAAGGTCAGAAATGGGGATAATCACCGATGATTGCACGATGTTCAGCATAATTTGACATTCACCAGATACTGAAGCAGTCCATGTCCATAGACAGCGAGACCTGGATGACTTCCAAGCTTAGCGGTAAGTTACATTTTTACCACTCAAGTGCCAAGCAATGACCATTTCCAACAGGAACGTGTCTAACCATCTTACCTTAACATTCAATTACCATCACTGTGTTCTCTCACTATCAACATCCTGGGGGTTGCTATTGTTTAGAAACTTATATGGACCAAAAATATAAATACTATGGCTGCATAAGTAGGTCAGAGGCTAGGAATTTGATGGCAAGTAACTCCTCTCCTGACTGTCCAAAGCCTGTGTGCCATCAATAGGATATAAGTCAGGAGTGTGATTGAACACCCTCCACTTGCCTGGATGAGTGCAGCTTCAACAGCACGAGAAACTTGTGTCAAGCGCAGGGTAGCCCACTTGATTGGCACCACCTGAAACATTCACTCCCTCCACCATCAATGAACAGCAACAGCCATGTCTACTTTTTACAGATTAATTGCAATAAGCTTCCATCAATAGCAACTTCTACAACTGAGGAGAGCAAAGGCTGACCCGGTAAAGACAGCAGATGTCCTTCCCTGAAGGACACGAGTGGGTTTTTAATGACTACTGACAATGGTGACATCTACCATGGTGGGACTTTCACCCAGGTCCCCAGAATATTGGCTAGTCCAATGATATTACCACAACATCACCACCTCCCCAATACAGGAGTCTGTGATTGCGAATCCTTCTCCTTCCCGATCCTTTATTTTTGACGTCTAAATGACCAATTCCTTTCAGGCAATTTGGGTCTTGGGTCCTTACTCACTGCTGGTGCCCTAATGATACTCCCCGAGCATCATTCTGTCAGATCACCCTGAATTGTGTTAATGAGCTGACCCTGCAGTAGTGCATGAGGTCCCTTCAATTGAGCATAGGCACAAACAGTAGCTGGTGAAAGTCAGAAGTCACATGACACCAGATTCTAGTCCAACAGGTTTCTTTGAAACCACAAAGTGGTTTCGGAGTGCTGCTGCTTCAGCACTGGCTCTTTCATCACACGATGAAAGATGCCGTGCTCCAAAAGCTTGTGATTTTAAATAAACCTGTTGGACTATAACCTGGTGTCATGTGACTTCCGACTTTGCCCACCCCAGTCCAACGCCGGCCCCTCCACATCACAGTAGCTGGAGACCAATGTTCGTCGCAACTCAACATCAGAAGCACCTTAATGGTAACATTGTTGTCAGTCTGCTGAGAGGACCACAGAGTTTACAAAGTCACAACTAAATGATAGACCGGATAAGGATGCATTAAACAAGAACATCCTCCTTGCCCACCCCTGAACCCAGGTTGGAATTACCCCAATCCCAAAGTGCTCCATCTTATGGTCTAGCCAAGAACTGCTGAAACATTTTCTGAAGGTCTTCACATGGCCAAAAAAAATGTCAGGCAAAAGTTGAGATAACAAGGTGTAGAGCTGGATGAACACAGCAGGCCAAGCAGCATCAGAGGAGCAGGAAGGCTGAAG
>NW_025976990.1:0-7162 GCF_021869965.1 Rhincodon typus | reverse complement strand
TGTGTTCATCCAGCTCTACACTTTGTTATCTCAGATTCTCCAGGATCGGCAGTTCCTACTATCTCTCTTCCAATCAAAGTTGTTATAAAACTCTCACCCAAATGTTTTTCATTTGATCAAATAAGTTCACAAGTGAGTGTGACTGGATTAAAATATTCTATCTTTGAGGTGAAAGCAGCTATGGCAGAATGGCCACTAACTGTCTACTCACTCAACACGGATTTAGTATCACTTTGATAGCTGTCCCAATTTCCCTTTGGAATATAGCTCATTGAAATGACTCATTCATAAGGTTCCTGGGGGCTTTCTAGTCCATATAATAGAATGAACCCTTTGTAAACATAGTAAAGTATCATCTCAATATTGTTACATAAAATAAATCATGTCTTCTCTCTGTTATGGGTTGGAAGTCTTGCTCTGAGCCAACTTAATTGTCCAACAGCCATCAAAGGTGTGCAGGTTAGGTGGTATGGCTAAATTGCCCGTAGTGTCCAGGGGTGTGTAAATTAGGTGGATTAACCATGTGAAATGTAGGGTTACGGGGAAAGGGTAGCGGGATAGCTCTGGGTGGGATGCTCTTCGGAGGGGCAGTGTGGACTTGTTGGGTTGAATAGCCTGCTTCCACACTGTAGGGATTCTATGATTCTATGAAATCAGCTCAGATCGTCTCAGCCTCCTTCTCTGTGTAAATTTCTATCCAAGGTTTGTGATTTTGCAAATAAAAATGTGAGCTTGAACTGAAGCTTTATTTCATAAACCTAGGATAGACAAAACCGAAACTATTCTGTCCATATTTGTGAGAGAAGTTTCCTAGACTTCCTATATTTCCCATTAATTGTATTTGTACTGTAAGGAATGAAGCTGTATGTTTCTTCCAGGTGTGCCAGACGGAGGAAGCAAGAGAGACATTGTGTTCCTTATCGATGGATCCGACAATGTCGGGAACAGAAATGTTCCTTTTGTCCGTGATTTTCTAACAAGTATTATACAAAATCTCGATATTGACAGTGACAGAGTGCAAATTGGACTGGTGCAGTACAGTAATTTTGCAGAAACTGAATTCTATCTGAACACTTACTCTTCTGAAGATGAAATTCTCTCCCATGTGGAAGGACTGAGACTGAGAGGTCGGAATACTCTTAACACCGGAGCAGCACTGGATTACGTCCTTAGAAATCACTTTACCAGATCTTCAGGAAGTAGGAAAGAGGAAGGTGTTCCTCAGTTATTGGTGCTCATCACTGCTGGAAGATCCAGTGATGATATTGAACTACCTGCAGATGCATTAAAGCAAGCTGCTGTCATAATCTTTGCCGTAGGAGCTAAGAATTCAGACCCAGCACAATTAAAAGAAATCGCGATTGATCCCAATTTGGTCTTCAGTATCCAAGAATTCAGCTCTCTGCCCCATATACAGGAACAGTTAATGACACCATTATCTACTCTGGCTGCCTCAAGAGTACCAGCTGAAAGGCCAACTGTTCCCGTTAAACAAGGTACTTACATTTCCTGTTCTTCTCAATTGTGCCATACTTGCCAACAACAACTACAAGTTAAGGTAAAGGCACTTTATAATTACAAAATGTCCGAAGTTGCTTCAATGCATAACAAAGAGACACACAAAGGAAGATTTGGTCAGATGGAAAAATATTGGTTAAAAGAAAATACATTTTAAGGAGTTTGTTAAAGATGGAAAGTAAGGTAGAGAAACAGAAACAGGTTTTCAGGGAGCTTTCCAGAGGAAATAAAAGGTACAGCCACCAACAAATTAGAATTAAAGAGTGCAGGTAACTTAGAGGGATGTGAAACTGGAAAAGCATACCAAGTAAAGCAGGGGCAAGTCCACAGAGGAGTTTGAAAACGTGGGTGACAATTTAAAATCAAGACAATGCTAAACTGGGAGCTGATGTAGCTGAGTACAGTGAATATATGGATCAAAAATTATTGCTGTTACATGACAGGTCTGTTTACAAAGATCATGGAGCAAATTAACTTTTTTTTTTAAATAGCTAATTGTATGAAATTAAAAATAAATGAATTGAAGACGTTTGAGAGTATGTTTCATAGGTGAGACTCAGTACTTTTTTTTAATTCATTCACAAGATGAAGGCATTGCTGACCAGGCAGCATTTATTGCCCATCCCTAATTACCCAGAGGGCAGTTCAGAGTCAACCACATTGCTGGGGGTCTGGAGTCACATGTAGCCCAGACCAGGTAAGGATGGCAGTTTCCTTCCTGAAAGGGCACTAGTAAACCAGATGGGTTTCACCCCACCCCAACACTCAGTTTGTGGTCATTATTAAATACTTAATACCAGATATTTCAGTGAGGTCAAATTCCACCACCTGCTATAGAGGAATTTGAACCCAGGTTCCCCAGGTCTCTGGATTAACAGTTCAACAATAATACCACTAGGCCATTGCCTCCACACATAACTTGCAACCTCGTTCCATAAAACTTATCCTTCAATGCATTCAGCATTAAAATATAGAATATTATTAATTTATGAAGGAAGCATTAAGATAATCATTCAGCTCATGTTTGGCTTAACAGCACCAACTAAGCATTGTGCACATATCCAGGACTTGAGCACATGACCAAAGCTGACATTAGGGTACAGTACTAAGGAAGAATTGAACCATAATGATCTTTGCATTGAGATGTTAACTTGAGGTCAAATCTGCTTGTTGAGTGGGGTATCAACGATCATATTATCCTTCCTATACTAAGACACAGTCCTAGACAATATTCCTCTTTTGACTAGTGCCACTATAAGACAATTCATTCACCTCATTTAATTTTTTGGGGGCACATGGCTGCAGCATTTGCCTAAGTTGCACAAAATTGCTTTGGAAAAGTAATGTCTTGGTCCTGAAACACTTAGGAATGTCCTAAGGATGTTTTAAGATTCTCTGTCAATGCTATTGAGCATAAGAGTTGGAATGTCATGTTGTGGACAATGGTAAGGCCACTTTTGGAATACTGCATTCAGTTCTGGTCTCCTTGCTGTAGGAAAGATGTTGTTAAACTTGAAAGAGTGCAGAAAAGATTTACAAGGATGTTGCCAGGCTTGGAGGGTTTGAGCTATAGACAGAGGCTGAATTGGCTGGTGCTATTTTCCCTGGAGCATCAGAGGCTGAGGGGTGACCTTGTAGAGGCTTATAAAATCATGAGAGACATGGATAGGATGACTAGCCAAGGTCTTTTTCCCACGATAGGGGAGTCCAAAACTAGAGGGCATAGGTTTAAGGTGACAGAGGAAAGATATAAAAGGGTCTAAGGGGCAACTTGTTCACGCAGAGGGTAGTGCGTGTATGGAGAGCTGTCAGAGAAAGTGGTGGAGGCTGGTACAATTACAACATTTAAAAAGCATCTGGGTGGCTATATGAATAGGAAGGGTTCTGAGGGATATGGATCAAATGCTGGCAAATGGGACTAGATTTATTTAGGATATCTGGTCAGCACGGACAAGTTGGACCAAAGGGTCGGTCTCTGTTCTGTACAACTCTATCACTCTATCATTCTATGACTTTATTTATTTCTTTCTCTCACACCTCAACTAATTACAGTTTTTGTATTTAAGATGGAGAATTTGCACTTTTCTTTCATATTGGTGGGTTTTAAAAGCACAAGATAATTTTATAAACTTAAGGTATTCATTTTTCCATTTAGAGATGAAAACATTGGGCTGAACTTTTTTTTTGGCTAGCTCCAAGTTGCATTGAGTTTTCTTTTGGCACAAGGCCAATGAATTTTCACATTTGTTTTTCAATGCATATTAGTTCGCAAGTCCCATACGGTGCCTCTCATGTCCAATGTCTGTCCTATCTCACCACGCACTAATCCAGGAACAACTTGTCATTCAGCGGATATCTACTACCTGGCAACACTTGTGCCTGTGCCATCTCTGAAAGACTGATGTGAGTCTGGACAAGAACCAGAAATTTGGAATTGCCCCTCCCCAGCAACGTCCAACAGCGGCCAAAGTCACCATTGACGGCACGGCTGAAATTTCCTTGCACGCGCATTGCAATTTCTCATCCTTATTACTGTTTAGCCACCATGGCACACCATTTAACTGTCTGTACCTACCTCCTGTCTGAACAACTTCTAAATACCTGCTGCCTTGTCCCTGATGCCAACTGCCAACCTTATCATTGTTCAGTAGGGAACATCATGTACAGGCAAGCAACTGGACAAAATCAAGCATGTGCTTCTATTTACAGACAGCGAAAGGGAACATAAACAAATCTAATAGAGACTGAAGTTCACCCCAATAATATAAATCGGATTTCTGCATCATGACCAAAAATGAATTCACGTTCTTAAATTGTCTGCTGCCCCCAGCTCTCAACCACTTCAAGCAGATGTCAGTGAGGTTTTGCCTGGTTTGTAGTGTCCAATGTAGCTGAGTTCTATCATGGGCAAAAACAGCTTCCATTTTCCCCAACGTTCTCATTCTCCTACTTGAAACACTGTTTCCATTTCTCCAGTTTCCTAGTATCCATCACATTGCCTTGTTACCTGCTCCAGTAGTACATCAGGATGATGTGGTACACTTTGTCTGGACTATAAGGGAGGACTGGTCAAAGAAGCAGAACCACATCTTCAACAGCCCTAGTATCTGCTTCACCATGCCTCTGGTCAAAGCATGAGCAACACTGTATCTGTGCACAGCATCAGTCAGGCAGTTGCACAATGTTATCATGAGGCATAGTGACAGAGACTAACATTTGACCCCAGTAACCATGATCCTGGGCCCTCAAATGCACTGGGTACATGAGAGTTCTCCAGGCTGTTGGAGTCATGGCAGCTGCCAGGGTAGTGGGTACACATCTCCAGGAAGTGGTAATGGTGATCAATGATCATCTGGACATTAATCAGACGGAAGTCTTTCCTACTGGTGAATTCCACAGCTTTGTGATACACCCTCTCAGTGTAATGTGTGTACAGTCAATAGCACCCTGCACCTGGGTGTGCCAGTTATGTTCTCAATTCCATTGCCTGGGCTACAGCACTGACCACCTCACTGGGAAATGCACAAAAAGCATCGGTCAGTGTTCTGATGCATTAGTGGTTGTGGGACTAAGAGATCGCACACAGGTCACTCATCACTCCCTGGAAGGAGCCAGTCACAGAGAGGTTCCCAGCGACAGTCACCTTCACAGCCACCAGGAGAGGATGCCTTCCCACTCCTATGGCCTTCAGGTCCTGCTCCAGCTTTCGGAACAGTTCCAGCACTATGTCCTGAGATGTACACTGCACCTTGCTTGTTCCCAGAAAGTGGAGTTGGGCTCAGAAAACCTTGGGCAACATGTGCACCCAATCTATCCTGAGGAGCAGTGGTGACTGCGAACTCTCCCTGGGATGGGTACTGCTCATCCTTCACACTGGCCTGCTTCTGCTGCAGGGCCTTCTCTCATCCCTGGTCCTCCTACATCCAACCTTTGCCTGGTTAAGTAGGCAGCCACATCCCACCAGCAGCTGGGCACAGGACTTTCAGTGGAAAGGACCTCAATAGGGAAGGGAAGAAGTGACGAAGTTTAGATTTCAGAACAGTTACCAATGGCTTACTGTGCAGATAGAGGCTGAGTACGCTTCACCTTACTGAGACATGCATGAAGGCAAATAACAAGATACATGGCTCCATCATCCACGCACATTCAGGCTCAGCCTGGGCACTAACTTTTTGAAGATGTTGTGCCAGCTGAGCGAACACCCAATGTCACTGAGAAAGGAGTGCTGTCACATGCCACCAGCCCAATACCTGCATCACATACACAACTTCATACTGCCTTTATTACAGACCAATGTATCACTTACATGATAGATGAGGATGGGATGTTGGCGTGGCTCACAGAGAACCTTTGGAAGATGGTTGAATTGTCACTCCCTGACAAACAGGATTGACCTTTTTGTAGCATCGTTGCTGCTATCCTGAACATTATTGTGATGCCCAAGTGCAATTTGCAAACACAAACAACTTACATGTTGCCTTTGACCTTCATTTGACCCCTAAGAACCAACACTTCATGCACAGCAAAAGGATGATGGGTGTGAGAGCTAGTAGACTTAATATCTTACAAGACTGGGATGAAGTCTTAGAGAAGAAATCTGGCCTTTTAATCAGCCCACTGCAGCGCTTAGCAGTTTCTGTAGCTGCCTTTAATCTGCACCCAATGATGGTGGGCAGACTCTTTCCCGTACCCACACCCCCAAAATGAAAGTCACTCCATTTGTACCAATTTTCCCAAGGTGGGAGCACAGAGATGGGAAATTTCCCAACTCGAGTTACTTCCATTACAATGATAATCCGGCAACTTAGTTTTCAAGATTTCACAGTCATGTTCAACAAGTCTTATTGATCTGAAATATCACTTATGTCAGATCTTCTACATTTCCAAAACCAGCATTATTTTCCCTCAGATTCATTTAGTTTGTTTAATTCCTTATTGATTCTGGTTATAGTTTAATTTTATTGATACACTAGGTTTTGGAATGCAGTAATGTGGTACACAGTATATTATAGTTATTGAATGTTTGCACTTTACATCATCAAGCACAAAAGGTCAATTTTTTTTCATTTTCATAAAGTTTGCTTTCTACCATGTTTTCCTTCCCAGTCACCCCAGTTTCACTCTGCACAAACTCTGGCTAATTGAAAACTTTTCAGCTCATATCTCCTTTCTCACTCCATAAGCCCATTAATCTTATCCTTGTCATTTTTCACTGGTTCAGTGTGAGGTGGTGTGTCCAATTTAAGATCCTACGTTTTCATCAACTCCCACCATGCCATGGCACACGATTTCCTATCTGTAGCTTAGTGCACGTATGATTGTCTGTTATGCACACCCTTCACTCTGTCATGTCACTGGCAACTACATTCCTTGTGTTGAAACATGAGCTTTACGGTTGTTTTTCATGTACTGTACAACCCCCGTTACTTTTGTCACGTGTGCAGCTTCCTCCTCCCTTGTTTGCCACCCTATCCTGAAACTTTCTTTCTAATTCTTTTTTAATTCCTATTTTCCAACCCTTCTACAAAATTGACCCGAGATAACAAGGTGTAGAGCTGGATGAACACAGCAGGCCAAGCAGCATCATAGGAGCAGGAAGGCTGACGTTTCGGGCCTAGACCCTTCATCAGAAATGATGATGAAG
>NW_025976989.1:0-7162 GCF_021869965.1 Rhincodon typus | reverse complement strand
GGAGCAGGAAGGCTGACGTTTCGGGCCTAGACCCTTCTTCAGAAATGTTCAGAGATCTCTTCAGAGATTTCTGAAGACGGGTCTAGGCCTGAAACGTCAGCCTTCCTGCTCCTCTGATGCTGCTTGCCCTGCTGTGTTCATCCAGCTCTACACCTTAACCTAATCAGTTAAATTGATCTTGTTAATTACTGTGTATTTCTTTCTGACATTTACATTATATAAACATTGTCTGTTTCCATTGCACATCTGTGCTAAAGAGTCTTCTCAGCAGCATTCTGAACTCATACATGTTCAAGCTTCACTCCAGTATTTGTGTGTATAACCTTGATTGACTTTTTCTTGAGTAGTACTGTATTTAATTGTCATCCCTGCTGATGTGCTGATATCACAAAAGTCTACAGCACAGAAAAATGCACTTTTGCCCTTTGAATCTGTGCCAGTCAAAAATAGCTATGTAATTATACAAACGCATTTGTCAACACTTGGCCCAGATCCTTGTGTGTCTTGGCATCGCAAGGGTACATCTGAATACTTATAGTCATAGAGATGTACAGCATGAAAACAGACCCGTCAGTCTAACTGTCCAAGACGACCAAATATCCTAAATTAATCCAGTCCCATTTGGCCCATATTCCTCTAAACCCTTCCTAATCATATACCCATCCAGATGCCTTGTAAATGTTGTTATTGTAGCAGCCTCCATGACTTCCTCTGGCAGCTCATTCCACCTATGTACCACCCTCTGCATGAAAAAGTTGCTCATTAGATCCCTTTTAAATCTTTCCCCTCCAACCTTAAACCTATGCCCTCTAGTTTTGGAAACCCCATCCCCGAGAAACGACCTTGGCTATTTACCCTATCCATGCACCTCATGATTTTATAAACTACTACAAGGTCATCCCGCAGCTTCTGACATTTCAGGGAAAGTAGCCCCAGTCTATTCAGCCTCTCCCTATAGCTCAAACCCTCAAATCCTGGCAACATCCTTGTAAATCTTTTCTGAACCCTTTCAAGTTTCACTACATCCTTCCTATAGCAGGGAGACCAGAATTGCACACAGTATTCCAAAAGTGGCTTAATAATGTCCTGCACAGCCACAACATGACCTTCCAAATCCCATACTCAATGCCCTGACCAATAAAGGCAAGCATACCAAATGCCTTCTTCACTATCATGTCTACTTGCGACTCCACTTTGAAGGAACTATGAACCTGCACGCCAAGGTTTCTTTGTTCAGCAACATTCCCCAGGACTTTACCATTAAGTGTATAAGTCCTGCCCTGATATGACTTTTCAAAGTGCAGCATCTCTCATTTACCTAAATTAAACTCCACCTGCCACTCCTCGGCCCATTGGCCCATCTGATCAAGATCCCGTTGTACTTTGAGGTAACCTTCTTCGCTGTCCACTACACCTCCAATTTTGGTGTCAATTGCAAACTTACTAACCATACCTCCTATGTTCATATCCAAATCATTTATATAAATGACGAAAAGCAGCAAACCCAGCATCAATTCTAATGGTGCACTGCTAATCACAGGCCTCCAGTCTGAAAAGCAACCCTCCACCACCACCCTCTGTCTTCTACCTTCCAGGCAGTTCTGTTTCCAAATGGCTAGCTCTCCCTGTATTTCATGTGATCTAACCTTGCTAGCCAGTCTACCATGAGGAACTTTGTTGAATGCCTTTCTGAAGTCCATATAGATCACATCCACTGCTCTACTCTCATCAATCTTTTGTTCCTTCTTCAAAAAACTCAATTAAGGTAGTCAGACACTATTTCCCACACACAAAGCCATGTTGACTATCCCTAATCAGTCCTTGCCTTTCCAAATACATGTAAATCCGGTCCTTCGGGATTCCCTGCAACAATTTACCGATCAACAATTCTTAAATTTTATGAGTTTCTGGTGTTGACTCCTTGCAGTTTTGATTCAGCTAATCTTTAACCTACCTTAATCGAGCACTGTCTGACAAAAAAGTAGAGTTCTGTGTTGGCTTCATCAACATTCCTTTCAAGTCAATGACTGAAATACCTAAGGCTAGATCTACAGCAGAGAATCTTCGGCTCTCCCTATCTTGGCTCCAAAAGTCTCTATTATTTTTCATGCATTAAACTATTTGTTGAATCTTGCAAAATTAGCTGCAATATTTGCGGTTTTACTCGCTGCAATATGATGCATTTTGAAATGCTCTGAAAGACACAGCGAGATGTTTATAAAATGCCACTTTTTGTTTGTCCCACCATGATACTGCACAGAAGGTGTGACAGAAGAGGGAGGGTAAGTATTCAACTCATTATACCTGTGCCAGTTCTTTGAGCAATCCAATTTAACCCACTGCTTAGCTCTCACCCTTTGGCCCTGTTAAATTTCTTTTTCAAGTGTCCAAATCCTCTGGAACCACATACTCCTTGCTAACTGTGTGTACAGTGTTTGCGTAATATCAATCTGAGCACAAGTAAAGCAGATTATGACTGAGTTGTCTCAAAAACTAATTGGTTCTATCAATTCAATATGTTATTTTGAACTTACTGGTCATCTCCTGGATATTTTGCCTCTCACTGACAGAAATATGTTGTTCTTTCAACTGGTGATCTATCACATTCATCTCCTGTTTCAGCTGTGTAATCTGCTTCTCCAGCTCTTTGATAGCATCCTGTTTCTTTTTGAGAACCTTGCTGTGGAACTAAGCACAAAGCAATTCATAAAGTCAAACAGTTATCAAATTTCTCCTTGGGGATAATTTTGCTAAAGTGACAAGGGTTGAGCATATATGTTTGTTGAGAATACATACGGAATAATCATCTTGTGTGGATTGATAGCCATTTAGCCCCCTAATTGTATGTCAGTGTTTTTGTTCTGTTTGAGCCTCCCCTTGCTCTGCTTTCACTCACCTTTCATTAAATTTTATTTCCATCTCCCTCACACTTATCTTGCTTTCTTAAATGCATCTCTTGTAATCATTTCCACATTCTCACCACTCTCTGGTAAGGACCTCTCTGATTTCCCTAACAAAAATAGAAATTGCTGGAGAAACTCAGCAGGTCTGACAGTCTCATTGGAGAGAAAACAAACTTAAAATTTTGAGTCCAGTGAGCCTTCTTCACTGAACTGCCACGTCTGCTAAGTTTCTTCAGCAGTTTGAGTTTTTATTTCCAAATTTCCAGCAAGTACATTTATTTGTTTTATCTCAGAATTCCTTGTTAGACTTATTTGCGATCATCTTATTTTCGGTCCTTTGTTTTGGATTCAACTACAAGTAGAAACACCTTTTGGTGCATAAAACCTTTGTAACCTTTAAAGAGCTCATCAGGTCAATCTGATTTCTCCTGCAAGATATGACCTCTTCTAGTATCAGATTCAAGTGAATGCATTTCATTCAAAAACAATGAAAATTAAGCTGGTGAGATCCTGGGAAACTTGTTCATTTATGGGCTTTGCTTTTGTACCTCCATTGCTTCTTCTAATTGAGTAGCATCGTTTGAAGTTATTCTCTTAACCACCCAACCACAGGGAACTTTCAGGGTTTAGGAATTAGTGTTCACACCCCTGAGACTGCATAAAGTATATTTAATTGATATCAATTACCTTCTCCTGACCTTGAACTGAACGTTCCATTCCCATAATGTGTGCAATGATTTGAGACTCATAATTCGCCTCCCTTAGATACTAGGAAAGAACAATACAGTGTTAGTCGTGAAAAGGAAAAACACCCATTGTCATCACTTATACCTGCTTTTTGTTGCAAGAGAATGGTTGTGCTTTCTCAGATAGAACTTACATTTTCTCCCTTGCCTCCTTGGTCTTTCCCCTTAAAAGCAATGCTGAGAGAGGGCCCCACATCCAGACACCCAAGTGAGACTAGGCAGCTCAAGGAGAATTTTTCCTGGCAGGTCAGATTGAATTCTGATATTCAGGGGTCACCCTCTCAGGAGAATTTTTTTCCTTTTCCCCTGGGTTCCCTGTCAGGAAAGCTTCCCTGTTCCCCTCGGGTTCTCATCAAGAGGTTTTCCCCATTCCCAGAGTTTCTCCATGTCTCAGGCCGGTCAGTTTCATCGGGATGGTGTTAGCCCTTACCATCTGTGCCTGTTTGCTGATCTTCAATTTCAGGATGTCTCGGATCTTGTTATGCAAGTCATCCATTTGCATTAGCATCTTCTGGCATTCCCACTCCACCTGAACAATTTTTTTCCTGAAGTCCTTGCGTTCCACCATACTGGCCACTTTCTTTTCTCCTAATAACTGGATACCAGTGAATAAACAGTGATCATACATCAATTCTAGCAAAGACATTTAGCTAGATTACAAATGAGAATGCCCCTAATCCGTCTCATTGCATCTTTCCCTCCCAGCACAGCTCACTTCCCACTTTTGTTGCCCCACTCTTACTGGAAGCCTATTCCTCTTGACATTCTAGTTAAATCACCCATTAAATCAGAATCATCCTCTGAGATATCTCTTCTTTATCCCTTTGTTGTAGGCATCTAAGTTATGTCTGATTTCTTACTCTCATTGAAATTCATGCTTTTTAAAATGCCACATCCATTTTTTTCTTTGATTCTGTTCTGACTCAAGGTTTCATTAGTTTTCTAACTGAACCATAGCTAATTCTAGCTGTGACATTTCAATTTTCCCTCCTAATTTCCTATATGCTGAATAATCATTTAAAGCATCTCATCCTTCTAAGATCCTGTTTTTATTTCTACGTTCAACTTATCTGCTGACTCTCAGTTTAGCCTTAGACAAGGCTTTCAAATAATCTACCATGATGTCTTCTATTCCCAGAAATGTATTTGCAACATACAAAGCCATTCTGAAAGCCCAATCCATGCATAAACTTCACCACAATATTCTGTTTTATATCCAGACCCTCCACATACCTCTCTTTGAAAGAGACACAGATCTCTCAAACAAAATGAATTCTGATTCAGGATGACTCCAGCATTCTGTGTCAACACCAATTTTTTTTTATTTTGGACTGTGAGCTTAAAAATGTGAGCAAAAAAATACTTCAAACAAAAGCAACTGGAAGGACATGCGTTTTTAAAACAAATAGTTACTGGAAGTCATTGTGCAACAAAATGGTATTCCAACAGTGAGCGACATTCTCTTTGCAAAATCCCTTCTTGAAAGGGAAAAAAGGAAAACCACCTTCAGAGACGCTGAAAGTGAATCTTCAATTGAATGAAAGGTTGAGAATTGGCGTGCTCACAATCTCATGTTCTCCTTGAAGGGTTGCAAGGAACAGGAGTAAAACATCTCATTTATGTCTATAATCTGGACTGGTACAAGAACTGTGCTGCACTGATTTTTGTTCTTGCTTTACCCCACCAGTAATATTTCCATCTTGGTTAGTCTCTTTTAGAAAGGGGGAGAGTTTAAGTTATATGAGAGTTATAAATTCATAATTCATGTTTCTTTTCTGCTGGTGGTGGTTAAAAACAATCTGCAATAAATTACTGTTTTCGTGTTAAATACAGAAATTTATTCTAAGCTGCATTCATTGGTTAGGTAAATTACGAACATTGGATAATTTAATTAAATCATTTTGCATTTGTGACAACTTTGTGAATAGTGAGGCTTAATTTTAGGCACACTACCCCAGTGGGTAGTGATATTGGTTATGATCCCAGCTGATGGTAACACTGAACAAGTCAGGTCCCAGAACAAAACCTGGCATGGCTGTTAGCCACTGAAACATATTTACAGAAGGCTGAAGATGTTCTTTAACATCAGAACATACACAAAAAAGCTATAGAATTTAGTCAGAAAGATCTTAAAAGAAACATCAAAACAAAGTTTAAATCAGTTTCCCAGCGCTATCTGTTACAGAGACTCAATTCGAGCTCAGGTTTTTAAATTCTTATTTCAGTGATACTTTCTAGTTTCTTTCCTGTGGACCAGGGGACCTTTCTGAGTCCACTGCTCTGAATATTTCATAATTATGATGGTCTAGATTTTTTCAGTTCTAACAACCTGAAGATTCCAAACTTTCCTGGCTTGGAAGCTTCATAGACTAGAAACCACTTCTGCTGAGGTGACGGAGTCCCCTTGAGCTGGACTAAAAACTGTCATTCTTCTACTCAGAGGAAAAGCTGCTCTCCTCTGAATTGAACTTTGGGTTTTTCTGAACTAAAACTTGGAACCTTATGTTCTGAAGTCAAAACTAAACTAGTTGCCTTAATGTGTTTACTTGACTTGTTATAAACTCAACAGTATGAACATTGAATCTGTTAACACCATAGACAGCTGCAACACAGTTGGCTGAAGTTATTTGCATTCTTAGAAATGATGTGTTTAAGGTCACTGTCCAAATGGCTAGACTTTAAAAAAAATCTTAAGACTAAACAAAACCCATCTGTCCCTATTTAGACTTACAACATAAAGTCCAAATTCAAAAATAATGAAAATGTGCACACTTATGACAACATAAATAGGCCCCAAACCTCCTAGTGTTTCTGAATCTCGAGTTTGCAATAAACCACATCAAGGTGCTTGTTCTGGTAGTGACTCTGGCCTCAAATTCATGGATGATGTATCTCACAGAACATTTTCCTTTTAAACTTGCTCCCCATGGTAGAGAAAAAGTGAAATGGTCAGTCTGGCTCCTTACCTGAATGGTGCTGTTCAGATCCTCCACGACGCCTTTATGCAGGAAAATGGAATTGGAATAGTCAGGGATGAAGTCACTGTTCATCACCTCGACTTGGCCTTGTTTCAACACGAGTTGCACCATCAGATTCAGCTGGAACTGTGACTTGATTTCACGCAGACTGCTTACAGTGTGAGATGTAGAAAGAGCACAACTTTAAAATTTGGCAACATCATCATAGGCCATTCCAAAGGTTACCTACTTCAAGGAATCTTCCCCACAAATAAAAAAACCTGTATTTCTATAGCACCTTTCCCAACCTCAGCATATCTCAAAGTGCTTTATAATCAATTAAACATTTTTCTGAAGTTTGGTCACTGTTGTATTATAGGAAACACAGCAATTAATGTTCACATAGCAAGCTCTCGCAGATGCAACATGATAATCACCCAGATATTCTGTTTCAGAGATAGCAGGAACTGCAGATGCTGGAGAATCTGAGATAACAAGGTGTAGAGCTGGATGAACACAGCAGGCCAAGCAGCATCAAAGGAGCAGGAAGGCTGAC
>NW_025976988.1:0-7163 GCF_021869965.1 Rhincodon typus | reverse complement strand
GACCCGAAACGTTAACTCTGTTTTCTCCTCCACAGATGCTGCCAGACCTGCTGAGCTTTTCCAGCAATTTTGTTCTTGTTCTTCGCTTTACTTTCCTCCTTAAAGACACTCTTTAAAAGGCTCTAACTAAACTTTTGATTGTCTCACTTAATATCCTCTTACGTGGCTGGATTTCATATTTTGTTTTATAATGCTTCTGTGGATTGTCACACACATTTCATTCCTTTAAGGGCACCATATAAGTTAATGCTGTCGCAAACCACTGCTTACTCCACTGCTCCAAGATACATGCATCTTTGGTTGCCTGTTCTAATAGCTACAAATGTGGGTAAACATATGGTAAACATTGCAGTGAAGTACCTTGGGATGCTTTACTATATTAAAGATATTACACTTTGGTTCATGAAAAGTGAGTCATGAACATGCAAACTGGAAGCGGTTTCAAAACTCTCAAATTCAGAGCACTTGTGAATCAACTTATTGATGTGACATTGAAATTAAGTACACTGTCAATGCATATTCAAATCTTATTTTTTTTTGTGAAAGTGTTACAAAGACAAAGAAATTTAACCTAAATTCCTTTAACAAGAGAACAAAGTGGCAATTATTTTGACTAAAAGTGTAAAGAATTGGGAATCAATCAATCGTCAGGATAAGGTGAACGCACCATCTCAACTTGGAACTACAGAGCTGTTCATTCATTGTTGCTGGGTCAAAATCTTGTAACTGTCTTCAAAATAGCATTGTGCTTGAAGAAAGCAACTCACTACCACCTTTGCTGGGACCAATACAGATGGGCAGGAAATAAAACCAGTGACACCCACATCCCTTGATTGAATAAAGAAAGGCAGCAAGTGCAGGAACCTGTTCTGTACATATATTTCTTCTGTACAAGATTATTAAAATACATCCAATGAATTTAAGGATTCTTAATCTTTTCCTACATAACTGACAAAGACTATGGCCAAAGTAGATCACTCTACAAGTCATAATGTACGGAAAACAGGAAGTTGCATTTTTAACATCAAATTTGAATGAACGGAAAAGAGATTGCAAGAACAGCTGTGTCTTCTAATAAATTATAGTAACGTTAATAACAAGATTAAAACTGAGCATCTAAAACTAATGTTACTTCTGGTGATACACTCAAATACCAGCCAAACTACAAATTTACCAACTTTTCATATGCTGTCTTTCCAGTTGCATTGATTCTGAAACCATTTGCAAAATCTATTTTTTTGATTTTGATTAGTTAATAGATTTATTTAAAAGTGGTCAATAATCTTTCAAGAATTAGTATTCCAGAAATATAACTGTGTCATTAGTACAGAGCAGTATTTTCATTTTATTCCTCAAATAGGGCTCAAAGATCAAGTCATTTCAGATATTCTGTAGAACATGAGCAGTTAAAGAAAAATTCAGTGATTACAAAATCCCCTGACTAAACTGTCATGTGAAACATGCTTTATTTCACAACCAAAAACAATGCAACGATGTAATGCCACGAAACCAAATAACATACTTTCGTTTCAATTAAAAAACGTCAAACTTACAATTTGCCACTCCATTAAAAAATTAGTTGCGGAAGTTCTGACTTTAATGGAATTGTATAAACCTTTAAAAAGATGGTCTTGCATGCAGAAAGTGAAATGATCCACAGACTCCGCTAACGTTAAAATCTAAAAAGTATTACTCAAGACATTTCGGAAACAAAACTTGGCCAACCTGTGATTGAATGTGATACGCGTCTCACAAATTTTAACGACAACCGATCATTCGTGAGCATATTTTTGTTGTTTTAAGAACCCTTTCTTACAAACGTAACCATGAAGGGCGAAACATTTCTCCTCCTTCCAGCTCCCAAAAAATTACCGATCGCTGGCAAAAACAACAAAAAAAGCACTCTGGCAAAGGAAATACTGATAATTATGGGTCACACAACTTACAGTCAGTTGGTTGGCATAAGCATGCAATAGGAAATGATTTTCACATTTCGGCAGCAGGGCCTCCTCTCTGCCAGGAGCACTGACCGCCTGGCCCGCACTATGGTGAGGGAATGATCCAAAACCCACGGGTGGCCGAGGGAAATGGAAACTGAAATGAAACAGGAATGAGCAATAGGAATGACGAACCTGAAGTGTAGTGATGTGCTTATCGTTGAATTTGTTCTCACAATATCTCAACACCAGGGATGTCTTTCCCACACATCCTTCCCCCAGCAGGACAACTTTAAACGAATAGGTTTTACCGCCTCCAGTGCCGGCACTCGCCATGATCAGCAGAGAAAGAGAGCCCAACAAAAATTCGAGCACAATCGCATGAGACCGCGGCGAGCTAAGAGCTGCTGTAATTGGGAAGTCAATCAGTCAGCCAGCCACAGTAAACAAGCCGCTGCCCTCTTGTCTAATGGCGTCTCCTTCCTCCTGCGTCATCCCCACCAGGGAACTGATCTGATTGACAGCTGTGGAAGGGGGCGGGGCGGGGCGAGGGCGGTACCAGAGCCTTGGTGGGTAGGGACAGGCGCAGGCTGCGGGCAAAGGGAAGCATGCACCTTGGCAGGAAAATTTGAACCTTACGTCTTCCACTCCCCCCACCTCCCCCTCCACAAAATAACAACTGTGCAGTTTCATGAACAGCTTCCCTGCCGTTATTAGACTTCGAAATGGACTTCCTGAATTTCAGGTTCAAGAACAGCTTTTGCCCCACCGTTATTAGACTTTTGAATAGAACATAGAACATTACAGCGCAGTACAGGCCCTTCGGCCCTCGATGTTGCGCTGACCTGTGAAACCAATCTGAAGCCCATCTAACCTAAACTATTCCATTATCATCCATATGTTTATCCAATGACCATTTAAATGCCCTTGAAGTTGGCGAGTCTACTACTTTTGCAGGCAGGGCATGCCCCGCCCTTTCTCTGAGTAAAGAACCTACCTCTGACATCTGCCCTATATCTATCACCCCTCAATTTAAAGCTATGTCCCCTCGTGCTAGCCATCACCATCAGAGGAAAAAGGCTCCCACTGTCCACCCATCTAATCCTCTGATCATCTTGTAATGGATCTCTCAAAGTTCAAATCTAATGCTGACCTTGCTTTTTGCCACCTTTTCTGCAGCCGTAACTTTGTATTCCTCGTTCTGTTCAATCACCCTATGATCTTTGTATGTTATGATCTGCCTGTACCACATGCAAAACAAAACTTTTCACTGTACTTAGGTACATGTGACAACAATAAATCAAATTAGATCAAAATCTAAATCAACAGCACTGAACATCACCAAGATTCTACTGGGGAGCTGACATTCACAACCCTTCAGATAAATGACATACCCTGATTTGGCAAATAACTAGTTTCAGCAAAACTCTGTTGCCCACTTCCTAACATGCATTGAGCCTCTCAAAGTCACTCTTATCCCAACTTGTATCAAGACCTTGTCGACTTATATTGGTTCCATGCCCACAGCACTTCAGTTTGAAAAATTAGATTCCTCCATGACCTTTTTCATAACCTCCTCCAGTCCCACAACCAACAAAGAAATTTGCAATCCCTAAATGCTACTCCCCTTGAGCATCATGATTTTAATCACTCAGCATTGTAGACCACACTTTCAGCTGCCTAGAACCAGAACTTTGGTACTCCTTCCATAAATCACGCAAGATCTGTCTCCTCCTTTAAGATGTTCCTGAAAATTTATCTCTGACCGTGCTTTAGATCATTACCCTCATACATCATTCAGCTCAGTGTCAAATTTTGTTTGATATTATTTTTATGAAGTTGTCTGATGTACTTTATTATAAAAGGCTTGTTCATTGAAGTGCATTCTGGCTGAAGACCGATCTGTGGCTCAGTGTCTACTCCTGCTTTATCCTATACTGTTTTCTGGTAGTTTTTACCTATCGTGGTTTAAAATTACCTTCCCCTCTCAGAAGCAGGTTGAGAATGCAGGGATGTTAAAGCTTTTGTAGAATGCATACACAGGTTGTTGTAGCATTAAGGCTCAGTGCCAAATTATGTTTAGTAAATTTTCTGTAAAGCACTCAGCAAGAAGCCTCTTGCCTCATTATGGACGTGCTGGAGCTTGAGTAGTACTATCTGATTCAATCCTCATAATCTTATAATGTGCAAATTTGTTTGTTTCAAGTATTTATGTTTTTGAAGGCTGCTATTGATTCTGCCATAATTACTGTTTCAGATAATGCTTCCAGATCATAGTTCTGTAAATAAATGATTCCTTATGTTGCCCTAGTTGTTTTGATAATTAATTTAAATGTTATTCTTGAAGGAAAACAGCCTGACTCCTCCGCACAACCAAAGCCTGTTAAGCTTAACTACTAACTATTCCTGACTGAAACTAAATTCTAATGGTATGCTGTTCCAATAGATACAAATCCCACTTATATAAACCAAATTAATAAAAAAAATTAAAACTTAAGCTGTCAAAATTACAGTCAGGATAAGTCTCCTGGAATGTTGTTTGCCTTCTCCACTGTCCTCCAGTCAGGAGCGCCTTCCTCAGTTGAATTCTTGTGTCAGGAATATTAGGTAAGAGTGCCGTAGTACCTTTATTTAGATGGTGCTTACTCTGAGAGCTTAGAGATTTGTGAGATCCTGTGAGTTTCTCTTCAGATGGCAGTTCTCTATCACACCTATTTTCAAATTACTTCTGCTTTTATACCCTTGAAGACCTATTAATTTATTGCAATAGGATTGGTCCTATGTTGTCAAAATCATCAGATTTAAATTTAATTGGGTTTTGGTATCTATGGCCTGGTTTAACTTAATTGGCTAAATTCAAAAACCTGTTGTCTTGGTAAAAATGCTGCTTTGCCTTCTAACAGTATAGCTTTTTGATACAACATTTCAATTTCAAGAATTCTCTGTGCATCTGCTGGTGCCTGCTGACCATTTTTTATAAACACTGTCTTTTAAAGGGATTTTCCCCCTATCATTTTACGAACATCTAATTCTACCCAACATTGCAATGCCTCCCCACTTAAGAAAAAAAGAACCATCACAATGAAAAGATGGCTTCATTTTTTCCTCTAAATCTTAATACCATTATTACTAGATCCAGAGGTCATTAATCTCAAGTTACACATTTCATATTAATTCTATATGCATATATAACAGAACACTACAGTGTCTATCCTATATACACATTTTCCTTTTAAACCTGTAATAACGCATCTGCAATAACATTTTCACAACCCGCTATGTCAGACAGAGTAAATTAAATGCTTGTAACATAAGACTCTGACAAAATAGTCTGGTGTTCTTGTCTTTAAATGTTTCCAAAAATGTCAACTGGTTGTGATCAGTGTACACAACCGTTTCTGATACATTGTTTGCAACATAAACATTAAAATGTTGTAAGGCCAGTACCAAATTCTAACTTTTTTTCAACAGTTGAATATTTTCTCTGGTGGATATTGAGTTTCTTTGAGAAATAACCAATTGGCCTTTCAATGGCACAATCATCCTCCTGTAACAACACAGCTCCAACCCATACATCACTTGCATCGATGGTGATTTTAAAGGGTTTCAATTTGGTCTGGCTAGAACTGGCGTGGTGGTTAACACTACTTTAAAATTCTCAAATGTCTCCTGGTATTGATCTGTCCACTGAAATTTTGTGTTCTTTAGCAAATCCATCAGCGGTGCCACCACACGACTAAAGTTTGGTACACATTTCCTGTAGAATCTGCTCAGTCTCAAAAATCGTAGCACTTCCTTCTTCAAGGATGGCCTTGGAAATTGCATGATGGCCTTCACGTTCCCTGGTGTCATCCATCCGTGTCCGATGTTGTGTCCTAAGAACGTCACTTCCACCTTCACGAATTCTGTTTTGCCAAATTTATGACCAACTTTGTCATCCGTAGTCTCTCAAAAAGCTCTTCCAAATGCGCCATGTGATCTGCCCATGAATGGCTAAAAATCACTAAGTCATCTACATAGATGGCACAATTAGTCAATCTTGCCGCAACTCTTTGAAATGTGGCTGGTGCGTTCTTCATTCCAAAGGGCATTACTTTAATTGATGTAGCCCATTTGGGGTTACAAATGCAGAAACTTCTTTCACTCTGTCTGACATAGGTACTTGCCAGTAACCACAAAGTAAGTCCAACATTGTTTTTGCCTTGACATTCCATAATGGAATTGCCTCCAGAAATCTGGTAGAAACTCCATTATGGTTAGCAGGATACTTTTTCCACACAGTCCTCCAGCCTTAGATTTGGGTATGAGTCTGATTTAGTCACAGTGTTGACCTTCCAATAATCTATGCAGAATTGTTGAATAACATCAGGTTTGGAAAGCAACACAATCGGTGAACTCCACTCACTTTGACTTAGCTTGATGATGTCTTTTTGGCGCATCGCTTCCAATGCCTTCCGTACCTGCACTGCTTCAAGACGATTAAGCCTATAGGGGTGTTGTTTTATCGGAACAGCATTCCCTACATCAACCTCATGTACTATAGTATTAGTCTTCCCCATCCTATAGAACATAGAACATTACAGCGCAGTACAGGCCCTTCGGCCCTCAATGTTGCGCCGACCTGTGAAACCAATCTGAAGCCCATCTAACCTAAACTATTCCATTATCATCCGTATGTTTATCCAATGACCATTTAAATGCCCTTAAAGTGGGCGAGTCTACTATTTTTGCAGGCAGGGCATTCCACGCCCTTACTACTCTCTGAGTAAAGAACCTACCTCTGACATCTGTCCTATATCTATCACCCCTCAATTTAAAGCTATGTCCCCTCGTGCTAGCCATCACCATTCCAGGAAAAAGGCTCCCACTGTCCACCCTATCTAATCCTCTGATCATCTTGTATGTCTCTATTAAGTCACCTCTTAACCTTCTTCTCTCTAACAAAAACAGCCTCAAGTCCCTCAGCCTTTCCTCATAAGACCTTCCCTCCATACCAGGCAACATCCTGGTAAATATCCTCTGCACCCTTTCCAATGTTTCCACATCCTTCCTATAATGCGGTGACCAGAACTGTACGCAATACTCCAAGTGCGGCCGCACCAGAGTTTTGTACAGCTGCAACATGACCTCATGGTTCCGAAACTCAATCCCTCTACCAATAAAACCTAACACACCGTACGCCTTCTTAACAACGCTATCAACCTGGGTGGCAACTTTCAGTGATCT